>NC_068450.1:5242149-5257149 GCF_023373465.1 Oncorhynchus keta | reverse complement strand
CATGACTACATGGAACTCTATTCCACAGTACTACATAGAGCCATGACAACATGGAACTCTATTCCACAGTACTACATAGAGCCATGACAACATGGAACTCTATTCCACAGTACTACATAGAGCCATGACTACATGGAACACTATTCCACAGTACTACATAGAGCCATGACTACATGGAACTCTATTCCACAGTACTACATAGAGCCATGACTACATGGAACTCTATTCCACAGTACTACATAGAGCCATGACTACATGGAACACTATTCCACAGTACTACATAGAGCCATGACTACATGGAACTCTATTCCACAGTACTACATAGAGCCATGACTACATGGAACTCTATTCCACAGTACTACATAGAGCCATGACTACATGGAACTCTATTCCACAGTACTACATAGAGCCATGACAACATGGAACTCTATTCCACAGTACTACATAGAGCCATGACTACATGGAACACTATTCCACAGTACTACATAGAGCCATGACTACATGGAACTCTATTCCACAGTACTACATAGAGCCATGACTACATGGAACACTATTCCACAGTACTACATAGAGCCATGACTACATGGAACTCTATTCCACAGTACTACATAGAGCCATGACTACATGGAACTCTATTCCACAGTACTACATAGAGCCATGACTACATGGAACACTATTCCACAGTACTACATAGAGCCATGACTACATGGAACTCTATTCCACAGTACTACATAGAGCCATGACTACATGGAACTCTATTCCACAGTACTACATAGAGCCATGACTACATGGAACACTATTCCACAGTACTACATAGAGCCATGACTACATGGAACTCTATTCCACAGTACTACATAGAGCCATGACTACATGGAACTCTATTCCACAGTACTACATAGAGCCATGACTACATGGAACTCTATTCCACAGTACTACATAGAGCCATGACTACATGGAACTCTATTCCACAGTACTACATAGAGCCATGACTACATGGAACTCTATTCCACAGTACTACATAGAGCCATGACTACATGGAACACTATTCCACAGTACTACATAGAGCCATGACTACATGGAACTCTATTCCACAGTACTACATAGAGCCATGACTACATGGAACTCTATTCCACAGTACTACATAGAGCCATGACTACATGGAACTCTATTCCACAGTACTACATAGAGCCATGACTACATGGAACTCTATTCCACAGTACTACATAGAGCCATGACTACATGGAACTCTATTCCACAGTACTACATAGAGCCATGACTACATGGAACTCTATTCCACAGTACTACATAGAGCCATGACTACATGGAACTCTATTCCACAGTACTACATAGAGCCATGACTACATGGAACTCTATTCCACAGTACTACATAGAGCCATGACTACATGGAACTCTATTCCACAGTACTACATAGAGCCATGACTACATGGAACTCTATTCCACAGTACTACATAGAGCCATGACTACATGGAACACTATTCCACAGTGTTTCCTGTCTTTGTGTTCTCTGCACCAGATAGGACTGTTTCCTGTCTTTGTGTTCTCTGCACCAGATAGGACTGTTTCCTGTCTCTGTGTTCTCTGCACCAGATAGGACTGTTTGCTGTCTTTGTGTTCTCTGCACCAGATAGGACTGTTTCCTGTCTTTGTGTTCTCTGCACCAGATAGGACTGTTTCCTGTCTCTGTGTTCTCTGCACCAGATAGGACTGTTTCCTGTCTCTGTGTTCTCTGCACCAGATAGGACTGTTTCCTGTCTCTGTGTTCTCTGCACCAGATAGGACTGTTTCCTGTCTTTGTGTTCTCTGCACCAGATAGGACTGTTTCCTGTCTCTGTGTTCTCTGCACCAGATAGGACTGTTTCCTGTCTCTGTGTTCTCTGCACCAGATAGGACTGTTTCCTGTCTTTGTGTTCTCTGCACCAGATAGGACTGTTTCCTGTCTTTGTGTTCTCTGCACCAGATAGGACTGTTTCCTGTCTTTGTGTTCTCTGCACCAGATAGGACTGTTTCCTGTCTCTGTGTTCTCTGCACCAGATAGGACTGTTTCCTGTCTTTGTGTTCTCTGCACCAGATAGGACTGTTTCCTGTCTTTGTGTTCTCTGCACCAGATAGGACTGTTTCCTGTCTCTGTGTTCTCTGCACCAGATAGGACTGTTTCCTGTCTCTGTGTTCTCTGCACCAGATAGGGCTGTTTCCTGTCTCTGTGTTCTCTGCACCAGATAGGACTGTTTCCTGTCTTTGTGTTCTCTGCACCAGATAGGACTGTTTCCTGTCTCTGTGTTCTCTGCACCAGATAGGACTGTTTCCTGTCTCTGTGTTCTCTGCACCAGATAGGACTGTTTTCGGGTTTTGCCACGTTTGTTATTTTGTATTTGTGTAGTGTTCACGTTATCGTCTTTTAATAATAGTCTTTGGATGCTGATGTTACGCCCCTGAAAACAGGGGAGAAATAATCACGACAGTGATACGGTGTTGTATTCTCAAGTCAACATTTAAATCAAATCAAATCTAATTTTATTTGTCACATACACATGGTTAGCAGATGTTAATGCGAGTGTAGCGAAATGCTTGTGCTTCTAGTTCCGACAATGCAGTGATAACCATTTAGTTCAATGAGAAAAGACCGCAAATTTCCCCAGGAATATGGGTGGAGACCAGAGCAATCGATCTCCGGCTCATAGATTAAGAGCATTTCGTAGATCACAGATTAACACTTTTAGGCACTACAAAATAAAGTAATCAATATAACGTTTACACATTACTCTCACAATTCGTACCCTTTGACAGATTTGAACTTTAACACAATTATATGAATGTTATCAATCTCTATCAATTAATACTGAATGCATCTTTTTAACCTTAGATGTTTTAAGATCCTCACATACTATGAACTTACTAATACTTTTCAATGTATAACAGGCTATGAATATGTCCTTTAACCTGTCACACTGACAGCAGTCACACCATTGGAAGACATAACTTGGACTGTAGCCTACAAAAACGTATTCCTGCTCTTTTCTTCCCCCACAATCCATCAATCACATTTGTTGTGTCATCATAGTGGTCTCTGACATCAACTTACATTTGCGCCTATTTTCAATACTGATTTCAATGTCATTCAGAAAACAGAGAAGTGTCAAATAGTTGTTTTTTCTTTTCGCAAACATCCTTTCTGAATTTAAAAGTAGTCCTCAAAGTAATCATCTAGTTTTTTTCAAAAGTATCTGTTATATTTTTACAATATTTTTGCTGGTAATTTAACAGATTACAGTTACTGTTTTTTTTGTAATCCCTGAGTGACAGAGTGTAATCCCCGAGTGACAGAGTGTAATCCCCGAGTGACAGAGTGTAATCCCTGAGTGACAGAGTGTAATCCCCGAGTGACAGAGTGTAATCCCCGAGTGACAGAGTGTAATCCCCGAGTGACAGAGTGTAATCCCTGAGTGACAGAGTGTAATCCCTGAGTGACAGAGTGTAATCCCCGAGTGACAGAGTGTAATCCCCGAGTGACAGAGTGTAATCCCCGAGTGACAGAGTGTAATCCCCGAGTGACAGAGTGTAATCCCTGAGTGACAGAGTGTAATCCCCGAGTGACAGAGTGTAATCCCCGAGTGACAGAGTGTAATCCCCGAGTGACAGAGTGTAATCCCCGAGTGACAGAGTGTAATCCCCGAGTGACAGAGTGTAATCCCGAGTGACAGAGTGTAATCCCGAGTGACAGAGTGTAATCCCCGAGTGACAGAGTGTAATCCCCGAGTGACAGAGTGTAATTCCCGAGTGACAGAGTGTAATCCCCGAGTGACAGAGTGTAATCCCCGAGTGACAGAGTGTAATCCCCGAGTGACAGAGTGTAATCCCTGAGTGACAGAGTGTAATCCCTGAGTGACAGAGTGTAATCCCTGAGTGACAGAGTGTAATCCCCGAGTGACAGAGTGTAATCCCCGAGTGACAGAGTGTAATCCCCGAGTGACAGAGTGTAATCCCTGAGTGACAGAGTGTAATCCCCGAGTGACAGAGTGTAATCCCCGAGTGACAGAGTGTAATCCCCGAGTGACAGAGTGTAATCCCTGAGTGACAGAGTGTAATCCCTGAGTGACAGAGTGTAATCCCCGAGTGACAGAGTGTAATCCCCGAGTGACAGAGTGTAATCCCCGAGTGACAGAGTGTAATCCCCGAGTGACAGAGTGTAATCCCCGAGTGACAGAGTGTAATTCCTGAGTGACAGAGTGTAATCCCCGAGTGACAGAGTGTAATCCCCGAGTGACAGAGTGTAATCCCCGAGTGACAGAGTGTAATTCCTGAGTGACAGAGTGTAATCCCCGAGTGACAGAGTGTAATCCCCGAGTGACAGAGTGTAATCCCCGAGTGACAGAGTGTAATCCCTGAGTGACAGAGTGTAATCCCTGAGTGACAGAGTGTAATCCCTGAGTGACAGAGTGTAATCCCCGAGTGACAGAGTGTAATCCCTGAGTGACAGAGTGTAATCCCCGAGTGACAGAGTGTAATCCCCGAGTGACAGAGTGTAATCCCCGAGTGACAGAGTGTAATCCCTGAGTGACAGAGTGTAATCCCTGAGTGACAGAGTGTAATCCCTGAGTGACAGAGTGTAATCCCTGAGTGACAGAGTGTAATCCCCGAGTGACAGAGTGTAATCCCCGAGTGACAGAGTGTAATCCCCGAGTGACAGAGTGTAATCCCTGAGTGACAGAGTGTAATCCCTGAGTGACAGAGTGTAATCCCCGAGTGACAGAGTGTAATCCCCGAGTGACAGAGTGTAATCCCCGAGTGACAGAGTGTAATCCCCGAGTGACAGAGTGTAATCCCCGAGTGACAGAGTGTAATTCCTGAGTGACAGAGTGTAATCCCCGAGTGACAGAGTGTAATCCCCGAGTGACAGAGTGTAATCCCCGAGTGACAGAGTGTAATTCCTGAGTGACAGAGTGTAATCCCCGAGTGACAGAGTGTAATCCCCGAGTGACAGAGTGTAATCCCCGAGTGACAGAGTGTAATCCCAGAGTGACAGAGTGTAATCCCAGAGTGACAGAGTGTAATCCCCGAGTGACAGAGTGTAATCCCCGAGTGACAGAGTGTAATCCCCGAGTGACAGAGTGTAATCCCCGAGTGACAGAGTGTAATCCCTGAGTGACAGAGTGTAATCCCTGAGTGACAGAGTGTAATCCCCGAGTGACAGAGTGCAACCGATTACATGTAATTCGTTCCTCCCCAACCCTGGCGTCTAAGGTGTCTGTGACGATGGTGCTGATGTGAGCCATGACCAGCCTTTCAAAGCATTTCATGGCTACAGATGTGAGTGCTACGGGGCGCACAGACGGTTGGTGGCATTTTCATTGGGGAGGACAGGCTTGTAGGATTGACTGGAGAGGAATGGATGGAATGATATCAGGTACGTCAAATACATGGTTTTCATTTGTTTGATGCCATTCCATATCTTCCGTTCCAGCCATTGTTTTAGAGCCGTCCTCCTCTAAGCAGCCTCCACTAACGTGGCGATAGTCATTCAGACAGGCTACCTTGGCATTCTTGGGCACAGGGATTATGGTGGTCTGCTTGAAACATGTAGGTATTAAAGACTGGGTTAGGGAGTGGTTGAAAAGGTCGGTGAAGAATCTTGCCAGCTGGTCAGCTCATGCCCTGAATACACGTCCTGGAAATCCGCCTGGCCCTGTGGCCTTGTGAAAGTAAACCTGTTTAAAGGTCTTACTGGCAATGGCTATGGAGTCAGTCGTCCGGAACAGCTGGTGCTCTCATGCATAGTTCAGTGTTGCTAGCCTTGAGGAGTGTAGAAGGTATTAAGCATGTCTGGTAAACTCAATTATTAATGAAGCTGATAAACTAATAAGGCACAGAGGGCTTTTTCTCCCAATAGATTTAAGATTTTCTGCTTTTCTGCTTTGGTTTCATGAGTTTTGTATTTGTTTTCAATTACAGGGGAAGAAAATTGACTTTAAGTTTGCATAGTTCTGGCAGTGTAGGACAAAATGGAGCTCTGTCAAGACCTCTATGGCCAGACTGTCCTCTCTGGGTAGCCAGATCAGTTTGTGGTGACCAGTCTCTATAGCCAGACTGTCCTCTCTGGGTAGCCAGATCAGTTTGTGGTGACCAGTCTCTATAGCCAGACTGTCCTCTCTGGGTAGCCAGATCAGTCTGTCATGACCAGTCTCTATAGCCAGACTGTCTTCTCTGGGTAGCCAGATCTGTCTGTCATGACCAGTCTCTATGGCCAGACTGTCCTCTCTGGGTAGCCAGATCAGTCTGTCATGACCAGTCTCTATAGCCAGACTGTCTTCTCTGGGTAGCCAGATCTGTCTGTCATGACCAGTCTCTATGGCCAGACTGTCCTCTCTGGGTAGCCAGATCTGTCTGTCATGACCAGTCTCTATAGCCAGACTGTCCTCTCTGGGTAGCCAGATCAGTCTGTCATGACCAGTCTCTATAGCCAGACTGTCCTCTCTGGGTAGCCAGATCAGTCTGTCATGACCAGTCTCTTTGGCCAGACTGTGTTCACTGAGTCTGCACCAAGTCAGTGACAGTGGTTAGATAGTCTGATAGTCTGCCACCATGTACTGTCTGTTTAGAGACAAAGTGAATTGAAGTTTACTTTTAATTTTTTTTGTCGTGTCTTTTTTTGTTTTGTGATCAATTGGTTGGGCCAGATGTGAGGGCTGTCCTGAGGCTTTTAGTTTGTTAGTGAACTTAGCCTCAGGACCAGCTGTCTGAGGAGACTCTTTTCAATGGCCCCCTCTTGGCATTTGAGGGCTTTATGATGGTAGGGGGGTGGGGGGTCGGGGGGTCACTTGTTTAGAGATAATTCTAACATTTGGTGGTTATATGTTGAATATGTATTAGAAGAGGGAATTGGCTGAATTCTGCTCTGTGTTGATTGGTTGTTTGTTCCTCTGTATTCTCACAGAATTCCTCGCATGCTGGGTTTCAATTGGATGTTTGTCCCATTTATCCAATTATTGTTTTGTAAACGGACCCAGCCTTCACTGCTATATAGTGGACTCCAGCCTTCACTGCCATATAGTGGACCCCAGCCTTCACTGCCATATAGCGAACCCCAGCCTTCACTGCCATATAGTGAACCCCAGCCTTCACTGCCATATAGTGGACCCCAGCCTTCACTGCCATATAGCGAACCCCAGCCTTCACTGCCATATAGCGGACCCCACCCTTCACTGCCATATAGTGGACCCCATACTGCCATATAGTGGACCCCACCCTTCACTGCCATATAGCGGACCCCACCCTTCACTGCCATATAGTGGACCCCAGCCTTCACTGCCATATAGTGGACCCCAGCCTTCACTGCTATATAGTGGACCCCAGCCTTCACTGCCATATAGTGGACCCCAGCCTTCACTGCCATATAGTGGACCCCAGCCTTCACTGCCATATAGTGAACCCCAGCCTTCACTGCCATATAGTGGACCCCAGCCTTCACTGCCATATAGTGGACCCCACCCTTCACTGCCATATAGTGGACCCCAGCCTTCACTGCCATATAGTGGACCCCAGCCTTCACTGCCATATAGTGGACCCCAGCCTTCACTGCCATATAGTGGACCCCAGCCTTCACTGCCATATAGTGGACCCCAGCCTTCACTGCCATATAGTGGACCCCAGCCTTCACTGCCATATAGTGGACCCCAGCCTTCACTGCTATATAGTGGACCCCAGCCTTCACTGCCATATAGTGAACCCCAGCCTTCACTGCAATATAGTGGACCCCAGCCTTCACTGCCATATAGTGGACCCCAGCCTTCACTGCCATATAGTGGACCCCAGCCTTCACTGCCATATAGTGGACCCCAGCCTTCACTGCCATATAGTGGACCCCAGCCTTCACTGCCATATAGTGGACCCCAGCCTTCACTGCCATATAGTGAACCCCAGCCTTCACTGCCATATAGTGGACCCCTGCCTTCACTGCCATATAGTGAACCCCATACTTCACTGGCATACAGTGGACCTCAGCCTTCACTGCCATACAGTGGACCCCAGCCTTCACTGCCATATAGTGGACACCAGCCTTCACTGCCATATAGTGAACCCCAGCCTTCACTGCCATATAGTGGACCCCAGCCTTCACTGCCATATAGTGGACCCCAGCCTTCACTGCCATATAGTGGACCCCACCCTTCACTGCCATATAGTGGACCCCACCCTTCACTGCCATGTAGTGGACCCCAGCCTTCACTGCCATATAGTGGACCCCAGCCTTCACTGCCATATAGTGAACCCCAGCCTTCACTGCCATATAGTGGACCCCAGCCTTCACTGCTATATAGTGAACCCCAGCCTTCACTGCCATATAGTGGACCCCAGCCCTAACTACCATATAGTGGACCCCATACTGCCTTATAGTGGACCCCAGCCTTCACTGCCATATAGTGAACCCCAGCCTTCACTGCCATATAGTGAACCCCAGCCTTCACTGCCATATAGTGAACCCCAGCCTTCACTGCCATATAGTGAACCCCAGCCTTCACTGCCATATAGTGAACCCCAGCCTTCACTGCCATATAGTGGACCCCAGCCTTCACTGCCATATAGTGGACCCCAGCCTTCACTGCCATATAGTGGACCCCATACTGCCTTATAGTGGACCCCAGCCTTCACTGCCATATAGTGGACCCCAGCCTTCACTGCCATATAGTGAACCCCAGCCTTCACTGCCATATAGTGAACCCCAGCCTTCACTGCCATATAGTGAACCCCAGCCTTCACTGCCATATAGTGGACCCCAGCCTTCACTGCCATATAGTGAACCCCAGCCTTCACTGCCATATAGTGAACCCCAGCCTTCACTGCCATATAGTGGACCCCAGCCTTCACTGCCATATAGTGAACCCCAGCCTTCACTGCCATATAGTGAACCCCAGCCTTCACTGCCATATAGTGGACCCCACCCTTCACTGCCATATAGTGAACCCCAGCCCTAACTACCATATAGTGAACCCCAGCCTTCACTGCCATATAGTGAACCCCAGCCTTCACTGCCATATAGTGAACCCCAGCCTTCACTGCCATATAGTGGACCCCAGCCTTCACTGCCATATAGTGGACCCCAGCCTTCACTGCCATATAGTGAACCCCAGCCTTCACTGCCATATAGTGAACCCCAGCCTTCACTGCCATATAGTGAACCCCAGCCTTCACTGCCATATAGTGCAATTAGTTCTATTATTGATTAGAACATTTTGAGCCAGATTCTAATTGGTATGTCTGACTGAATATATATTCTAATGGCATAGAAAGCCCTGTTTGCTTTGTCTTTCAGTTCCTTCACAGCCAAGTTGAAGTTCCCTGTGGAGCCGGTTGTTCTATGTGTTGATTGATCTAGAGTTTTGGTCTAATTCATTAATGTACAGTATATATTCAACGGACTTGGGCATAAATTGTTTCTCTCCACGTCCTTAGGAAAATAAACAGGGGTTTTCACTCACACCACTTTCCATTCATTTGAGAAAAGTGCCTTCATGCCGAATTGAATCAAAGGCTTTTTTTTTGGAAATCTATAAAGCGGGAGACATTTTGTATTTCTCAATTAGGGTGTGTAAAGTATACCCTGAATAAACCTTCCTCATATTAGCGTGAAGCCCTTCGGACACGACAGTCAGAAGTTGACAGATCGGCTGTACCGACTTCTGACGAACCCCCAGGACCCTTGAGGGTAAACGTAAAGAGAAACGTAAAACACCACTGTAGTTACCATCTTGTCTCATCGCCACTGTGTCTGTAGTTACTATCTTGTCTCATCGTCACTGTGTCTGTAGTTACTATCTTGTCTCATCGCCACTGTGTCTGTAGTTACTATCTTGTCTCATCGCCACTGTGTCTGTAGTTACTATCTTGTCTCATCGTCACTGTGTCTGTAGTTACTATCTTGTCTCATCGTCACTGTGTCTGTAGTTACTATCTTGTCTCATCGTCACTGTGTCTGTAGTTACTATCTTGTCTCATCGCCACTGTGTCTGTAGTTACTATCTTGTCTCATCGCCACTGTGTCTGTAGTTACTATCTTGTCTCATCGCCACTGTGTCTGTAGTTACTATCTTGTCTCATCGCCACTGTGTCTGTGAGAGTCTCATCGCCACTGTGTCTGTAGTTACTATCTTGTCTCATCACCACTGTGTCTGTAGTTACTATCTTGTCTCATCGCCACTGTGTCTGTAGTTACTATCTTGTCTCATCGCCACTGTGTCTGTAGTTACTATCTTGTCTCATCGCCACTGTGTCTGTGAGAGTCTCATCGCCACTGTGTCTGTAGTTACTATCTTGTCTCATCGCCACTGTGTCTGTGAGAGTCTCATCGCCACTGTGTCTGTAGTTACTATCTTGTCTCATCGCCACTGTGTCTGTGAGAGTCTCATCGCCACTGTGTCTGTAGTTACTATCTTGTCTCATCGCCACTGTGTCTGTAGTTACTATCTTGTCTCATCGCCACTGTGTCTGTAGTTACTATCTTGTCTCATCGCCACTGTGTCTGTAGTTACTATCTTGTCTCATCGCCACTGTGTCTGTGAGAGTCTCATCGCCACTGTGTCTGTAGTTACTATCTTGTCTCATCGCCACTGTGTCTGTAGTTACTATCTTGTCTCATCGCCACTGTGTCTGTAGTTACTATCTTGTCTCATCGCCACTGTGTCTGTGAGAGTCTCATCACCACTGTGTCTGTGAGAGTCACATCGCCACTGTGTCTGTGAGAGTCTCATCACCACTGTGTCTGTGAGAGTCTCATCACCACTGTGTCTGTGAGAGTCTCATCGCCACTGTGTCTGTGAGAGTCTCATCACCACTGTGTCTGTGAGAGTCTCATCACCACTGTGTCTGTGAGAGTCTCATCGCCACTGTGTCTGTGAGAGTCTCATCACCACTGTGTCTGTGAGAGTCTCATCGCCACTTTGTCTGTGAGAGTCTCATCACCACTGTGTTTGTGAGAGTCTCATCGCCACTGTGTCTGTGAGAGTCTCATCACCACTGTGTCTGTGAGAGTCTCATCGCCACTGTGTCTGTGAGAGTCTCATCACCACTGTGTCTGTGAGAGTCTCATCACCACTGTGTCTGTGAGAGTCTCATCGCCACTGTGTCTGTGAGAGTCTCATCACCACTGTGTCTGTGAGAGTCTCATCACCACTGTGTCTGTGAGAGTCTCATCACCACTGTGTCTGTGAGAGTCTCATCACCACTGTGTCTGTGAGAGTCTCATCACCACTGTGTCTGTAGTT
The DNA here is from genome assembly GCF_023373465.1 of Oncorhynchus keta. Taxonomy (NCBI): domain Eukaryota; kingdom Metazoa; phylum Chordata; class Actinopteri; order Salmoniformes; family Salmonidae; genus Oncorhynchus; species Oncorhynchus keta. The sequence goes on along the minus strand of NC_068450.1, from coordinate 5,245,879 downwards.
ACTATCTTGTCTCATCGCCACTGTGTCTGTAGTTACTATCTTGTCTCATCGCCACTGTGTTTGTGAGAGTCTCATCGCCACTGTGTCTGTGAGAGTCTCATCACCACTGTGTCTGTGAGAGTCTCATCGCCACTGTGTCTGTGAGAGTCTCATCACCACTGTGTCTGTGAGAGTCTCATCACCACTGTGTCTGTGAGAGTCTCATCGCCACTGTGTCTGTGAGAGTCTCATCACCACTGTGTCTGTGAGAGTCTCATCGCCACTGTGTCTGTGAGAGTCTCATCACCACTGTGTTTGTGAGAGTCTCATCGCCACTGTGTCTGTGAGAGTCTCATCACCACTGTGTCTGTGAGAGTCTCATCGCCACTGTGTCTGTGAGAGTCTCATCGCCACTGTGTCTGTGAGAGTCTCATCGCCACTGTGTCTGTGAGAGTCTCATCGCCACTGTGTCTGTGAGAGTCTCATCACCACTGTGTCTGTGAGAGTCTCATCACCACTGTGTCTGTGAGAGTCTCATCACCACTGTGTCTGTGAGAGTCTCATCACCACTGTGTCTGTGAGAGTCTCATCACCACTGTGTCTGTGAGAGTCTCATCACCACTGTGTCTGTGAGAGTCTCATCACCACTGTGTCTGTGAGAGTCTCATCACCACTGTGTCTGTGAGAGTCTCATCGCCACTGTGTCTGTGAGAGTCTCATCGCCACTGTGTCTGTGAGAGTCTCATCGCCACTGTGTCTGTGAGAGTCTCATCGCCACTGTGTCTGTGAGAGTCTCATCACCACTGTGTCTGTGAGAGTCTCATCACCACTGTGTCTGTGAGAGTCTCATCACCACTGTGTCTGTGAGAGTCTCATCACCACTGTGTCTGTGAGAGTCTCATCACCACTGTGTCTGTGAGAGTCTCATCACCACTGTGTCTGTGAGAGTCTCATCACCACTGTGTCTGTGAGAGTCTCATCACCACTGTGTCTGTGAGAGTCTCATCACCACTGTGTCTGTGAGAGTCTCATCACCACTGTGTCTGTAGTTACTATCTTGTCTCATCACCACTGTGTCTGTGAGAGTCTCATCACCACTGTGTCTGTAGTTACTATCTTGTCTCATCACCACTGTGTCTGTGAGAGTCTCATCACCACTGTGTCTGTGAGAGTCTCATCACCACTGTGTCTGTGAGAGTCTCATCGCCACTGTGTCTGTGAGAGTCTCATCACCACTGTGTCTGTGAGAGTCTCATCACCACTGTGTCTGTGAGAGTCTCATCACCACTGTGTCTGTGAGAGTCTCATCACCACTGTGTCTGTGAGAGTCTCATCACCACTGTGTCTGTGAGAGTCTCATCACCACTGTGTCTGTAGTTACTATCTTGTCTCATCGCCACTGTGTCTGTAGTTACTATCTTGTCTCATCGCCACTGTGTTTGTGAGAGTCTCATCGCCACTGTGTCTGTGAGAGTCTCATCACCACTGTGTCTGTGAGAGTCTCATCGCCACTGTGTCTGTGAGAGTCTCATCACCACTGTGTCTGTGAGAGTCTCATCACCACTGTGTCTGTGAGAGTCTCATCGCCACTGTGTCTGTGAGAGTCTCATCACCACTGTGTCTGTGAGAGTCTCATCGCCACTGTGTCTGTGAGAGTCTCATCACCACTGTGTTTGTGAGAGTCTCATCGCCACTGTGTCTGTGAGAGTCTCATCACCACTGTGTCTTTGAGAGTCTCATCGCCACTGTGTCTGTGAGAGTCTCATCGCCACTGTGTCTGTGAGAGTCTCATCGCCACTGTGTCTGTGAGAGTCTCATCGCCACTGTGTCTGTGAGAGTCTCATCACCACTGTGTCTGTGAGAGTCTCATCACCACTGTGTCTGTGAGAGTCTCATCACCACTGTGTCTGTGAGAGTCTCATCACCACTGTGTCTGTGAGAGTCTCATCACCACTGTGTCTGTGAGAGTCTCATCACCACTGTGTCTGTGAGAGTCTCATCGCCACTGTGTCTGTGAGAGTCTCATCACCACTGTGTCTGTGAGAGTCTCATCGCCACTGTGTCTGTGAGAGTCTCATCACCACTGTGTCTGTGAGAGTCTCATCGCCACTGTGTCTGTGAGAGTCTCATCGCCACTGTGTCTGTGAGAGTCTCATCACCACTGTGTCTGTGAGAGTCTCATCACCACTGTGTCTGTGAGAGTCTCATCACCACTGTGTCTGTGAGAGTCTCATCACCACTGTGTCTGTGAGAGTCTCATCACCACTGTGTCTGTGAGAGTCTCATCACCACTGTGTCTGTGAGAGTCTCATCACCACTGTGTCTGTGAGAGTCTCATCACCACTGTGTCTGTGAGAGTCTCATCACCACTGTGTCTGTGAGAGTCTCATCACCACTGTGTCTGTGAGAGTCTCATCACCACTGTGTCTGTGAGAGTCTCATCACCACTGTGGCTGTGAGAGTCTCATCACCACTGTGTCTGTGAGAGTCTCATCACCACTGTGTCTGTAGTTGCTATCTTGTCTCATCACCACTGTGTCTGTGAGAGTCTCATCACCACTGTGTCTGTAGTTACTATCTTGTCTCATCACCACTGTGTCTGTGAGAGTCTCATCACCACTGTGTCTGTGAGAGTCTCATCACCACTGTGTCTGTGAGAGTCTCATCGCCACTGTGTCTGTGAGAGTCTCATCACCACTGTGTCTGTGAGAGTCTCATCACCACTGTGTCTGTGAGAGTCTCATCACCACTGTGTCTGTGAGAGTCTCATCACCACTGTGTCTGTGAGAGTCTCATCACCACTGTGTCTGTGAGAGTCTCATCACCACTGTGTCTGTGAGAGTCTCATCACCACTGTGTCTGTGAGAGTCTCATCACCACTGTGTCTGTGAGAGTCTCATCACCACTGTGTCTGTGAGAGTCTCATCACCACTGTGTCTGTGAGAGTCTCATCACCACTGTGTCTGTGAGAGTCTCATCACCACTGTGTCTGTGAGAGTCTCATCACCACTGTGTCTGTGAGAGTCTCATCACCACTGTGTCTGTGAGAGTCTCATCACCACTGTGTCTGTGAGAGTCTCATCACCACTGTGTCTGTGAGAGTCTCATCACCACTGTGTCTGTGAGAGTCTCATCTTTCCATAATAGTTTTTGTAGGCCCAACCGTTCGAGTGATTTTCTGGATGTGTCATTAGTATTATGCTAATTAGATTAGAATTATACAACATTTGCGTCGACCTCATAGCTTTTATACCTGGATTCATCTGGTCAGTCTTTGTCATGGAAAGAGAGCAGGTGTTCTTAATGTTTTGTATACTTATACTTCAGAGACTAACGTATTGAGACCAACATAGCAGACAGCAGTAAAAGAGGACTCTTGCTGTTAGGAAACTATCAAATTATAGTACTTTTCAATTTGACTTCTCCGTCGACCTCATAGCTTTTATACCTGGATTCATCTGGTCAGTCTTTGTCGTGGAAAGAGAGCAGGTGTTCTTAATGTTTTGTATACGCAGTGTAAATATGATGTCTGATGTTCGATTATTTGGTTGGAATCCAATTTGACTTCTCCGTCAAACCTCATAGCTTTTATATCTGGATTTATCTGGTCAGTCTTAGTCCCTGGTTCCAGACGACAGTGAAATAATCTACACTCCAAACTTCGTTAAAAAAGTGCTACATTTGTGGTCTGTGTATTTTATCATTTTTGTTAAATATTCCATCTGTACCACAGACCTCTCTGGGTTGCAGG
>NC_068450.1:5222149-5237149 GCF_023373465.1 Oncorhynchus keta | reverse complement strand
AAGGAATGTTTATTCTTAAAGGAATGTTTATTCTTAAAGGACTGTTTATTCTTAAAGGGATGTTTATTCTTAAAGGAATGTTTATTCTTAAAGGGATGTTTATTCTTAAAGGAATGTTTATTCTTAAAGGAATGTTTATTCTTAAAGGGATGTTTATTCTTAAAGGGATGTTTATTCTTAAAGGGATGTTTATTCTTAAATGGATGTTTATTCTTAAAGGAATGTTTATTCTTAAAGGAATGTTTATTCTTAAAGGGATGTTTATTCTTAAAGGGATGTTTATTCTTAAAGGGATGTTTATTCTTAAAGGAATGTTTATTCAAGTTAAACCGCTATTTTCTCCGTCAACAAGGGTAATGATTTTTAATGTACTGCTTTTTATTCCCAGTGAGCCATTTGGAGCTGCGAGTTTTTGTGGTTTGGGAAGTTTGCAAGTTCATTTAAGATTGTCCCATTGGATTGTCCCAGGTTATGTTGTTTCGGTGTCAGGTGTTTATGTTTTTGGACTCACCGGACCAGACATTGGAGGTATCATTTAAAGTCTAGTATGACAACAGACTGTATATGGCTTATGCTGGTACGTGTAGTCAACTGTGTTTTTGAGTGTGGGGATGTTGAACATATGCGACATGTTTGCCTGAAAAAGGAGAAGGTGGAGAGCGGGACGCAGGTGGGCCTCGTAACGCCTGGGCCCACTCATGTAGAGAGAGGTGGGCCTCGTAACGCCTGGGCCCACTCAGGTAGAGAGAGGTGGGCCTCGTAACGCCTGGGCCCACTCAGGTAGAGAGAGGTGGGCCTCGTAACGCCTGGGCCCACTGATGTAGGGAGAGGTGGGCCTCGTAACGCCTGGGCCCACTCAGGTAGAGAGAGGTGGGCCTCGTAACGCCTGGGCCCACTGATGTAGAGAGAGGTGGGCCTCGTAACGCCTGGGCCCACTGATGTAGAGAGAGGTGGGCCTCGTAACGCCTGGGCCCACTCATGTAGAGAGAGGTGGGCCTCGTAACGCCTGGGCCCACTCAGGTAGAGAGAGGTGGGCCTCGTAACGCCTGGGCCCACTCAGGTAGAGAGAGGTGGGCCTCGTAACGCCTGGGCCCACTGATGTAGGGAGAGGTGGGCCTCCCTGGGCCCACTCAGGTAGAGAGCCTCGTAACGCCTGGGCCCACTCATGTAGAGAGAGGTGGGCCTCGTAACGCCTGGGCCCACTGATGTAGAGAGAGGTGGGCCTCGTAACGCCTGGGCCCACTCAGGTAGAGAGAGGTGGGCCTCGTAACGCCTGGGCCCACTCATGTAGAGAGAGTGGGCCTCGTAACGCCTGGGCCCACTGATGTAGAGAGAGGTGGGCCTTGTAACGCCTGGGCCCACTCAGGTAGAGAGAGGTGGGCCTCGTAACGCCTGGGCCCACTGATGTAGGGAGAGGTGGGCCTCGTAACGCCTGGGCCCACTCATGTAGAGAGAGGTGGGCCTCGTAACGCCTGGGCCCACTGATGTAGGGAGAGGTGGGCCTCGTAACGCCTGGGCCCACTGATGTAGGGAGAGGTGGGCCTCGTAACGCCTGGGCCCACTCATGTAGGGAGAGGTGGGCCTCGTACTGCCTGGGCCCACTGATGTAGGGAGAGGTGGGCCTCGTAACGCCTGGGCCCACTCAGGTAGAGAGAGGTGGGCCTCGTAACGCCTGGGCCCACTGATGTAGGGAGAGGTGGGCCTCGTAACGCCTGGGCCCACTCAGGTAGAGAGAGGTGGGCCTCGTAACGCCTGGGCCCACTCATGTAGAGAGAGGTGGGCCTCGTAACGCCTGGGCCCACTGATGTAGAGAGAGGTGGGCCTCGTAACGCCTGGGCCCACTCAGGTAGAGAGAGGTGGGCCTCGTAACGCCTGGGCCCACTCATGTAGAGAGAGGTGGGCCTCGTAACGCCTGGGCCCACTGATGTAGAGAGAGGTGGGCCTTGTAACGCCTGGGCCCACTCAGGTAGAGAGAGGTGGGCCTCGTAACGCCTGGGCCCACTGATGTAGGGAGAGGTGGGCCTCGTAACGCCTGGGCCCACTCATGTAGAGAGAGGTGGGCCTCGTAACGCCTGGGCCCACTGATGTAGGGAGAGGTGGGCCTCGTAACGCCTGGGCCCACTGATGTAGGGAGAGGTGGGCCTCGTAACGCCTGGGCCCACTCATGTAGGGAGAGGTGGGCCTCGTACTGCCTGGGCCCACTGATGTAGGGAGAGGTGGGCCTCGTAACGCCTGGGCCCACTCATGTAGAGAGAGGTGGGCCTCGTACCGCCTGGGCCCACTGATGTAGGGAGAGGTGGGCCTCGTAACGCCTGGGCCCACTGATGTAGGGAGAGGTGGGCCTCGTAACGCCTGGGCCCACTGATGTAGGGAGAGGTGGGCCTCGTAACGCCTGGGCCCACTGATGTAGGGAGAGGTGGGCCTCGTACCGCCTGGGCCCACTGATGTAGGGAGAGGTGGGCCTCGTAACGCCTGGGCCCACTGATGTAGGGAGAGGTGGGCCTCGTAACGCCTGGGCCCACTGATGTAGAGAGAGGTGGGCCTCGTAACGCCTGGGCCCACTGATGTAGGGAGAGGTGGGCCTCGTAACGCCTGGGCCCACTGATGTAGGGAGAGGTGGGCCTCGTACTGCCTGGGCCCACTGATGTAGGGAGAGGTGGGCCTCGTAACGCCTGGGCCCACTGATGTAGGGAGAGGTGGGCCTCGTAACACCTGGGCCCACTGATGTAGGGAGAGGTGGGCCTCGTAACGCCTGGGCCCACTGATGTAGGGAGAGGTGGGCCTCGTAACGCCTCGGCCCACTGATGTAGGGAGAGGTGGGCCTCGTAACGCCTGGGCCCACTGATGTAGGGAGAGGTGGGCCTCGTAACGCCTGGGCCCACTGATGTAGGGAGAGGTGGGCCTCGTAACGCCTGGGCCCACTGATGTAGGGAGAGGTGGGCCTCGTAACGCCTGGGCCCACTGATAATAATAATAATAACACTGATGTAGGGAGAGGTGGGCCTCGTAACGCCTGGGCCCACTGATGTAGGGAGAGGTGGGCCTCGTAACGCCTGGGCCCACTGATGTAGGGAGAGGTGGGCCTCGTAACGCCTGGGCCCACTGATGTAGGGAGAGGTGGGCCTCGTAACGCCTGGGCCCACTGATGTAGGGAGAGGTGGGCCTCGTAACACCTGGGCCCACTGATGTAGGGAGAGGTGGGCCTCGTAACGCCTGGGCCCACTGATGTAGGGAGAGGTGGGCCTCGTAACGCCTGGGCCCACTGATGTAGGGAGAGGTGGGCCTCGTAACACCTGGGCCCACTGATGTAGGGAGAGGTGGGCCTCGTACTGCCTGGGCCCACTGATGTAGGGAGAGGTGGACCGACAGCGGTAGAGCAGCCACAAGCACCTGTTGCTGAGGAACAAGTTGTCTGTGTTGAGGGTACTGAGTTGCAACTTGTACCAGAGGGAAACATAGCGTCTGATGTGCAGCAGATACATATTGTTGTAGAAGGTAAGGATGGATGTGAAGAGCCATTTCCTCAGACTGGTGAGGAGATGCCCAGTATGAGTGCTGGGGTACAGGAGGGGGTTCAGGTGGAGCTAGTCTCCCAGGTAGTGGAGGAGGTGCCCATTACGAGTAATGGGGTACAGGAGGGGGTTCAGGTGGAGCTAGTCTCCCAGGCAGTGGAGGAGATGCCCAGTACGAGTGATGTGGTGCAAGTGGGGAGTGTTGAGAGGTGATGTGACAGAGGTGAGTCAGGGGTCTGTTGCCTCAGTTGAGGAGGATCAGGAGAAGGATATCCACATTATAACGGCAGATTTCCTCTTTGTCTGAAGAGGAGAAGGATCGGACCAAGATGCAGCGTGGTAAGTGTTCATGACGATTTATTAAAAATGAACTGAACACTGAAATACAAAACAATAAACGATGTGATGAAAACGAAAACCGAAACAACCGTGTGGCGACAAACACACACACGGAAACAAACACCCACAAACCAAAAGTGAAACCCAGGCTACCTAAGTATGATTCTCAATCAGAGACAACCCACGACACCTGCCTCTGATTGAGAACCATACTAGGCCGAACACAAAAACCATCATAGAAAAACAAACATAGACTGCCCACCTCAACTCACGCCCTGACCATACTAAAACAAAGAATAGAATAACAGATCTATGGTCAGAACGTGACAGTACCCCCCAAAGGTGCGGACTCCGGCCGCAAGACCTTAACCTATAGTGGAGTGTCTGGGTGGGCGTCTGTCCTCAGTGGCGGCTCTGGCGCGGGACGTGGACTCCACTTCACCACAATTTTTGTCCGCCTCCTCAACCGCTCAGTGGCCTCTTACGAGCGGCGACCCTCGCCGCCGACCTCCGACCCTCGCCGCCGACCTACGACCCTCGCCGCCGACCTCCGACCCTCGCCGCCGACCTCCGACCCTCGCCGCCGACCTCTGACTGGGGACCGTAGCCATGGGTCCCGAATGGACGGGAGATTCCGGCAGAGGAGGATCGACATATCGACATGTCTGTTGACGTGATAACAGCTGGCGACGACTCAATTTACAATCTAGATGAGGTACCTGGGTTCCTGGATTAGACTTCTGGGAAATCTGTCAAATTGGCAGATTTCTTTGATGTTGATACGTTTGTGAGGTCAGCTGTGGTGTTACAGAAGACGGTGGGGTTTGACCAGTTGAGTGTGAAGAAGCGTTTTTGCGCTTGAGAAAATGTGTTACTGCTGTCACGGCAACAAAAGGTAGTGGGAAACGTGGTCAGGTTAATAAGAGAAGATTGAAACAATGATGATGATCATGCCTCAGAGGGTATCTTTTTTCTCTTTGTTTCTGCTTTCCTTTTCTCTTTTCTGTACTAAGGGGAGGTTCTCTCAATATTAACGGGGGAAGGGACAGGAATAAGGAGGTGGCAGGGTAGCCTAGTGGTTAGAGTGTTGGACTAGTAACCGAAAGGTTGCAAGTTCAAATCCCCGAGCTGACAAAGTACAAATCTGTCATTCTGCCCCTGAACAGGCAGTTAACCCACTGTTCCTAGGCTGTCATTGAAAATAAGAATTTGTTCTTAACTGACTTGCCTAGTAAAAATAAACATTTAAAAAAAGAGGGCTTGGGTTTTAGAAGTAATAAAACAGAAAAGGCTTAACGTAGTTTTCCTACAGGAGACACATAGTTATGAGGAAAATGAGGTTGACTGGGGTATGTGGTGGGAGGGGCAGCATATACTCAGTCATGGTACTACTTTCAGTGCTGGGGTGGCCATTTTGTTTTCCTCATGCTTAGGGACTGGGGTATCGACAACAGAGATTGTCAAGGGTTGGGTTGTATTTGTCAAGGCAGATGTTACCTTAAGATGTTACCTTACCTTAAAACTTAACAGTGTGACCAAGAGGGGTGTATGGTTTTAGGGGAGGGGGGGGACTGGAACTGTACAGTGGATTTTACTGCTGATCGCACCGCTGAAGAACCTCATCTGTGGTCAGCTACTTGCCAGTCTGGCCTATTAACGGAGTTTGAGCTTTCTGGTGTGTGGAGAGAAAGACATGTGGGGGCTCCTGGTTCTTTATATCCACTAGGACTGTCGACAACGCGAACAGATGGTCATCTCCCTGATGGGAAGGTGACCACGGATGACGGTGAGATGCACCAACACGCCGTGGATTTCTACTCAGCCCTCTATAAGGATTTCGATTCTCTTGTGTAATGAACAGTTGTTACATGGAATTCCTAAATTGGGCCCCGAGCAGAGAGTTGCTTTAGTGTTGGTATAATTTAATTGTTCCAATATGTTTTCATTAATTTAATTTTATTTTGCATGAAATAGACGGAGACCAGTCTTATCAGAAATAGATAATAGTATTTATTCTCGGAGCGCGCTGCCAAGTAACCACAAACAACAGTTTATATAGAAAATATGACGTCACAGGTTCTAGAATGAATCTCCTCCTCCCGACCAAGACAAAGCAAGTTTAAAAGTTCATTCTGACCCACTAGCGCACACACAGGACACACAATATTACTGAATTAACTCTTGACCCCTCACCATTATCCATCACCACTTAGCTGACAGTTCTAGTTAACGGAAAACCTCACTGCCTTATCTAAAACACCCCAGAGCTAAGTTTCGTCGGTTCAACCATAGGTTAAAGACCTTTTCTGCTTACCTAAATCCATTATTAAAGAATGGAAAGAATATGGCACCACCACAAACCTGCCAAGAGAGGGCCGCCCACCAGAACTCACAGACCAGGCAAGGAGGGCATTAATCAGAGAGGCAACAAAGAGACCAAAGATAACCCTGAAGGAGCTGCAAAGCTCCACAGCGGGGATTGGAGTATCTGTCCATAGGACCACTTCAAGTCATACTCTCCACAGAGCTGGGCTTTACGGAAGAGTGGCCAGAAAAAAGTCATTGCTTAAAGAAAAAAATAAGCAAACATGTTTAGTGTTCACCAAAACACACGTGGGGGATTCCCCAAACATATGGAAGAGGTACTCTGGTCAGATGAGACTAAAATTGAGCTTTTTGGCCATCAAGGAAAATGCTATGTCTGGCGCAAACCCAACACCTCTCATCACCCTGAGAACATCATCCCCACAGTGAAGCATGGTGGTGGCAACATCCTGCTGTGGGGATGTTTTTCATTGGCAGGGACTGGGAAACTGGTCAGAATTGAAGGAATGATGGATGGCGCTAAATACAGGGAGATTCTTGAGGGAAACCTGTTTCAGTCTTCCAGATATTTGAGACTTGGACGGAGGTTCACCTTCCAGCAGGACAATGACCCTAAGCATACTGCTAAAGCAACACTTGAGTGGTTTAAGGGAAACATTTACATGTCTTGGAATCCGAGACCTCAATCCAATTGATAGTCTGTGATTGCTGTACACCAGCGGAACCCATCCAACTTGAAGGAGCTGGAGATGTTTTGCCTTGAAGTTCTGCCTTGAAGAATGGGCAATAATCCCAGACTTAAAGATTGCTGTACACCAGCGGAACCCATCCAACTTGAAGGAGCTGGAGCAGTTTTGCCTTGAAGAATGGGCAATAATCCCAGAGGCTAGAAGTGCCAAGTTTATAGAGACATACCCCAAGAGACTTGCAGCTGTAATTGCTGCAAAAGGTGGCTCTACAAAGTATTGACTTTGGGGGGAGGTGAATATTTTTTTTGCCTTATTTCTTGTTTGTTTCACAATAAAAATATGTTGCATCTTCAAAGTGGTACGCATGTTGCGTAAATCAAAAAGCCATTTTATTTCCAGGTTGTAAGGCAACAAGACAGGAAAAATGCCAAGGGGTTGAATACTTTCGCAAGCCACTGTACATGGCCCACCGCCTTGAATTCCCCCAGCTCCAGGGTATGGAAGGAAAGCAGCATCCCCACATCCTCCTCTAATGCCCCCACTGCAGCACTAACATTCAGCGCATTGGAACACATAATCCAGACCCTACGTATCAGTCACATATTACAGGCAAGGAATCGCAGACCTCAGCTACGAGTAGACGAGATGATCGGATCCCCACTCTTTCTCCCAGCTCCTCCACACCTAACAGGCATGAACGTAGGCTGGCTGAACCCACAGCAGGGGACTGGATAGCAGTGTTATAAAAAAAAGAGGCTCTTCAAAAAGCCACATCCCTGGTGGCGTACCGGCCTTACGGGACATGTTGAAAACTCTCGACGCCTGCATAACAGACTCACAGAATGGAGTCAGGCCAGACACATCACCCCCCTCTAGCTTTAAGAGGAAAAGGTGCTTGTCTAAGCCCAAACGGCCCACTCTCCTCATCAATGTATAGTCTGTATTGACCCATTTAGAACGTCACTCTACAACAGTCTCTGGGCTGCTAGAACCGTCACTGTACAACAGTCTCTGGGCTGCTAGAACCGTCACTGTACAACAGTCTCTGGGCTGCTAGAACCATTACTGTACAACAGTCTCTGTGCTGCTAGAACAGTCACTCTACAACAGTCTCTGGGTTGCTAGAACCGTCACTCTACAACAGTCTCTGGGCTGCTAGAACAGTCACTCCACAACAGTCTCTGTGCTGCTAGAACCGTCACTCTACAACAGTCTCTGGGCTGCTAGAACAGTCACTCTACAACAGTCTCTGGGTTGCTAGAACCGTCACTCTACAACAGTTTCTGGGCTGCTTGAAATATCACAGACAGAGAATGTATTCTCCACTGCTAGAAGCCGAAAGCCATGATCCTAGATCATATGTCCAGTTGGCCTTGAGATTAAATGTAGTTGGCTAAGGTGTATGTAAAGTTCCGACTTCAACTGTAGATGTCATGTTATACTCTGCACACAGCAATGCAACAGGTAGGCAGTTTTTTTTTTAAAAGAGCCAAAGAGCCCTTTTTTGGCAACAATGAAAGCACAGTACGTTGACAGGATACAGGAAGAGAACCCTCATGAAAAGATTCACACACAACTTCATAAACTCTCCCCACCAATAGACCCCCAAAAGTGCTTATAGAACTCAGATGGTAAACCATCGATGCCAGGGGCTCGGCCTGATGAGAGCTGCATAACTGCTGTGGACAGCTCCTGCAGAGTAAAGTCAGAGTCTAAATGTTAGGAATTTTATGAATAAATGACTAAACAATATCCCCATTTTAAATAGAACTGTAACTAAGTAAACTTATACTCTGTTTTATTATATCTGATTAACAATATGAATTCATAAGTGAGGGATTGTGGAGCCTGAAACAGGGGGTAATTAAATGAAATAAATACCCTTCCAGCCAGGTTGGAGAAAATTGGAAGTGGGGGTGTTTTAATGGTGCTCCGTGGGATGTTCAACGTTTCTGATATTTTTTTATAACCCAACCCTGATCTGTACTTCTCCACAACTTTGTTCCTGACTTGTTTGGAGAGCTCCTTGGTGTTCATGGTGTCGCTTGCTTGGTGTTGCCCCTTGCTTAGTGGTGTTGCAGACTCTGGGGCCTTTCAGAACAGGTGTGAATATATATATATATCTCTATACTGAGATCATGTGCCAGATTATGTGACATTTAAATAAAGTTCACCTGTGTGCAATCTAACTAATTATGTGACTTCTGAAGGTAATTGTTTGCACCAGATCTTATTCAGGGGCTTCATAACAAAGGGGGAGAGTACATATGCACACACCACTTTTCTGTTTTTCATTTAATGTTCTTCATTTCACTTCACCAATTTGGACTATTTTGTATATCTCCATTGCTTGAAATCCAAATAAAAATACATTTAAATTACAGGTTGTAATGCAACAAAATAGGAATGATGGTACACCTGGATCCTACTGTTGGGGAGGGGTGTCCATTCTGCATCTGCTACACCTGGATCCTACTGTTGGGGAGGGGTGTCCATTCTGCATCTGCTACACCTGGATCCTACTGTTGGGGAGGGGTGTCCATTCTGCATCTGCTACACCTGGATCCTACTGTTGGGGAGGGGTGTCCATTCTGCATCTGCTACACCTGGATCCTACTGTTGGGGAGGGGTGTCCATTCTGCATCTGCTACACCTGGATCCTACTGTTGGGGAGGGGTGTCCATTCTGCATCTGCTACACCTGGATCCTACTGTTGGGGAGGGGTGTCCATTCTGCATCTGATACACCTGGATCCTCCTGTTGGGGAGGGGTGTCCATTCTGCATCTGCTACACCTGGATCCTACTGTTGGGGAGGGGTGTCCATTCTGCATCTGCTACACCTGGATCCTACTGTTGGGGAGGGGTGTCCATTCTGCATCTGCTACACCTGGATCCTATGTTGGGGAGGGGTGTCCATTCTGCATCTGCTACACCTGGATCCTCCTGTTGGGAGGGGTGTCCATTCTGCATCTGAAACACCTGGATCCTACTGTTGGAGAGGGGTGTCCATTCTGCATCTGCTACACCTGGATCCTACTGTTGGGGAGGGGTGTCCATTCTGCATCTGCTACACCTGGATCCTCCTGTTGGGGAGGGGTGTCCATTCTGCATCTGCTACACCTGGGATCCTACAGGGGGAGGGGTGTCCATTCTGCATCTGCTACACCTGGATCCTACTGTTGGGGAGGGGTGTCCATTCTGCATCTGCTACACCTGGATCCTCCTGTTGGGGAGGGGTGTCCATTCTGCATCTGCTACACCTGGATCCTACAGTTGGGGAGGGGTGTCCATTATGCATCTGAAACACCTGGATCCTACTGTTGGGGAGGGGTGTCCATTCTGCATCTGCTACACCTGGATCCTACTGTTGGGGAGGGGTGTCCATTCTGCATCTGCTACACCTGGATCCTACTGTTGGGGAGGGGTGTCCATTCTGCATCTGAAACACCTGGACCTACTGTTGGGGAGGGGTGTCCATTCTGCATCTGCTACACCTGGGGTTGGGGAGGGGTGTCCATTCTGCATCTGCTACACCTGGATCCTCCTGTTGGGGAGGGGTGTCCATTCTGCATCTGCTACACCTGGATCCTACTGTTGGGGAGAGGTGTCCATTATGCATCTGCTACACCTGGATCCTCCTGTTGGAGAGGGGTGTCCATTCTGCATCTGAAACACCTGGATCCTACTGTTGGGGAGGGGTGTCCATTCTGCATCTGCTACACCTGGATCCTACTGTTGGGGAGGGGTGTCCATTCTGCATCTGCTACACCTGGATCCTACTGTTGGGGAGGTGTGTCTATTTTGCATCTGGTAATGAAGGTTTTTTTTTAATTCAAACTCTCTCTCTATGTCTTTGTCTCTCTCTTTCTCTCTCTTTTTCTCTTTTTCTCTCTTTTTCTCTCTTTGTCTCTTTCTCTCTCTCTCCCTCTCCCTCTTCCTCTCTTTCTCTCCATCTCCCTCTTCCTCTCTCTATGTCTTTGTCTCTCTCTCTCACTCATCCTCTCTCTGACTTTGTCTCTCTCTTTCTCTCTTTTTCTCTCTCTCTCTCCCTCTCTCTCCTCTCTCTCTCTCTCTCTCTCTCTCTCTCTCTCTCTCTCTCTCTCTCTCTCTCTTCTCTCTCTCTCTCTCTCTCTCTCTCTCTCTCTCTCTCTCTCTCTCTCTCTCTCGCTCTCTCTCTCTCTCTTTCTCTCTCTCTTTCTTGCTCTCTATCTCTCACACACATACACTCATTCTTCCTCTGATATCACCAGCCAACCACAGCCCCCCCCAAGCAGTCTTCAGGGAGAAGCTATTTCCGTCACTACGGTAACAGGTGATTAGTGATGCGTATGCCTGGTTCTATTTGGGTGTCTCTCGCCCACGGCTGCACCTGAGGGGGGAGAAAGTCTGGATAGAACTGCAATGCTTTCTCATAGTTTACAGCTGAGCAGTAAGCACACGTCACCCAGTCACTAACCAACTAACTGACTGACTGACCCACTCATCACTAACTTGACCTCCTAACGTACTAACTACTTAGTCAGTGTTCTGGGGTTGATTAAAAAACATGTCCAAACGATGTAAATGTGCCGTTAGATCGCGGTGTAACCCATAATGAGTGATGGACTACATCCTGTGATCCTGCAGACCTCTGGGTGGGAGGTCTGTGAGGAACAAATCATCATCAGATTCAGTCACGTGAAAAAGGTTCTGACCCCCCCAAAAAAAAACCCCATTCTAATTCCATGAGTCTGGTTTGGCATTCTTTCAGGGTAAATTATTGGATGTGTTGTCATGGTATCTACTGGCTGTCAATCCTCCGAGCATCTCTGGCTGCCGATAGGCCAGTTGAGGAGTTCCATGGCAGCTGATAGGCCGGTTCAGCAGTTCCCTGACAGCTGATAGGCTGCTTGAGCAGTTTTCTACACAGCATTCTCCACAACATTCTCCAGAGTTATACTGGAATGGAGAGAGTTATACTGGAATGGAGAACGAGGAGAGGACAGGAGAGGACAGAAGAGGAGAGACTGAGCCAGGAGAGGACAGGACAGGACAAGACAGGACAGGAGAGGAGAGGAGAAGAGAGGAGGGGAGAGGAGAGTGCAGGAGAGGAGGGGAGAGGAGAGGAGAGGAGAGGACAGGAGAGGAGAGGAGAGGACAGGACAGGAGAGGACAGGACAGGAGAGGAGAGGAGAGGAGAGGAGAGGACAGGACAGGACAGGAGAGGAGAGGAGAGGAGAGGAGAGGAGAGAGAGAGAAGAGGAGAGGAGAGGAGAAGAAAAAGGAGAGGAGAGGAGAGGAGACGAGAGGGGAGGGGAGGGGAGGGGAGGGAGAGGAGAGGAGAGGAGAGGAGAGGAGAGGAGAGGAGAGGAGAGGAGAGGAGAGACAGGAGAGGACAGGGCTTCGAGGACAGGACAGGACAGGACAGGACAGGACAGGAGAGGAGAGGAGAGGAGAGGAGAGGAGAGGAGAGGAGCAGTCTGCCTCCTTCTTTAGTTTTTTTAGGAGAGGAGAGGAGAGGAGAGGAGAGGAGAGGAGAGAGACTGAGCCATAGTTTATTTCCTGCAGGGCTTCGATAGGGGTCTGCCCACTGGTCATAGACCTCAATTCACTGTCTCTTCCACGTTGTTTCAACGTAATTTAATTGAAATGACGTCGCCACAACGTTGATTCAACCAGTGTGTGCCCAGTGGATGCTCCTTTTCTCCCTTTCTCTTTTCTCGTGTATTTTTGCACGTCTGCCTCCTTCTTTAGTTTTTTTACCCATAGCCGCAGGAAGTAGTTTGGGAATGGAGTACCTATAGCCGCAGGAAGTAGTTTGGGAATGGAGTACCTATAGCCGCAGGAAGTAGTTTGGGAATGGAGTACCTATAGCCGCAGGAAGTAGTTTGGGAATGGAGTACCTATAGCCGCAGGAAGTAGTTTGGGAATGGAGTACCTATAGCCGCAGGAAGTAGTTTGGGAATGGAGTACCCATAGCAACGGGAAATAGTTTGAGAATGGAGTACCCATAGCAACGGGAAGTAGTTTGAGAATGGAGTACCTGTAGCCGCAGGAAGTAGTTTGGGAATGGAGTACCTGTAGCCGCAGGAAGTAGTTTGAGAATGGAGTACCCATAGCAACGGGTAGTTTGGGAATGGATTACCCATAGCAACGGGAAGTAGTTTGGGAATGGAGTACCCATAGCAACGGGAAGTAGTTTGGGAATGGAGTACCCATAATAACGGGAAGTAGTTTGAAAATTGAGTACCCATAGCAACGGGAAGTAGTTTGGGAATGGAGTACCCATAGCAACGGGAAGTAGTTTGAAAATGGAGTACCCATAGCAACGGGAAGTAGTTTGGGAATGGAGTACCCATAGCAACGGGAAGTAGTTTGGGAATGGAGTACCCATAGCAACAGGAAGTAGTTTGAAAATGGAGTACCCATAGCAACGGGAAGTAGTTTGAAAATGGAGTACCCATAGCAACGGGAAGTAGTTTGGGAATGGAGTACCCATAGCAACGGGAAGTAGTTTGGGAATGGAGTACCCATAGCAACGGGAAGTAGTTTGGGGATGCGGGACCTGTGTGTTTTTGCCAAACAAGGAAATGGTTCCAATCGTTTTCCCTCGATTAATTCTTCCTATAAGGTATTTTAGAAACATTTCAAATAAGAGCTGTGTTTTGTGTAGTCTTACCCTGGCATGACGTTCTGATAACCATTTAAATCTCTCTCGGACAAGGTGACTTTTATCAATACAACAGTTCTTCACAAATGCATCAGTTCACAGCCAGCCAGCCAGCTTGTGTGTGTGTGTGTGTCAGTGTGTGTGTGTGTATGTGTGTCCCACCGCTCTGGGGGGAGGCAGGTAGCGTAGTGGTTAGAGTTTTATTTATTTATTATTTTTTATTTCACCTTTATTTAACCAGGTAGGCTAGTTGAGAACAAGTTCTCATTTGAACTGCGACCTGGCCAAGATAAAGCATAGCAATTTAACACATACAACAACACAGAGTTACACATGGAATAAAAAAACATAGTTAATAAAACAGTAGAACAAAAGAAAACAAAAAGTCTATATACAGTGAGTGTAAATGAGGTAAGATAAGGGAGTTAAGGCAATAAATAGGCCATGGTGACGAAGTAATTACAATATATCAATTAAACACCGGAATGGTAGATTTACAAAAGATTAATGTGCAAGTAGAGATACTGGGGTGCAAAGGAGCAAGATAAATAAATAAATACAGTATGGGGATGAGGTAGGTAGATAGATGGGCTATTTACAGATGGGCTGTGTACAGGTGCAGTGATCTGTGAGCTGCTCTGACAGCTGGTGCTTAAAGTTAGTGAGGGAGATGTGAGTCTCCAGCTTCAGAGATTTTTACAGTTCATTCCAGTCATTGGCAGCAGAGAACTGGAAGGAAAGACGACCAAAGTAGGATTTGGCTTTGGGGGTGACCAGTGAGATATACCTGCTGGAGCACGTGCTACGAGTGGGTGCTGCTATGGTGACCAGTGAGCTGAGATAAGGTGGGGCTTTACCTAGCAGAGACTTCTAGATAACCGGTAGCCAGTGGGTTTGGCGACGAGTATGAAGCGAGGGCCAACCAACGTGAGTGTATGGGTCGCAATGGTGTGTAGTATATGGGGCTTTGGTGACAAAACAGATGGCAATGTGATAGACTGCATCCAGTTTGTTGAGTAGAGTGTTGGAGACAATTTTATAGATGACATCACCGAAGTCGAGGATCGGTAGGATGGTCAGTTTTACGAGGGTATGTTTGGCAGCATGAGTGAACGAGGCTTTGTTGCGATATAGGAAGCCAATTCTAGATTTAATTTTTGTTTGGAGATGCTTAATGTGAGTCTGGAAGGAGAGTTTACAGTCTAACCAGACACCTAGGTATTTGTAGTTGTTCAAGTATTCTAAGTCAGAACAGTCCAGAGTAGTGATGCTGGACAGGTGGGCAGGTGCGGGCAGTGATCGGTTGAATAGCATGCATTTAGTTTTACTTGCGTTTAAGAGCAGTTGGAGGTCACGGAAGGACAGTTGTATGGCATTAAAATGAAACACCATTAAGCTTCTTTGGAGGTTTGTTAACACAGTGTACAAAGAGGGGACAGAAGTATACAGAATTGTGTCGTCTGCGTAGAGGCGGATCAGAGAATC
>NC_068450.1:5201130-5222049 GCF_023373465.1 Oncorhynchus keta | reverse complement strand
ATCATTGATGTATATAGAGAAGAGAGTCGGCCCGAGGATTGAACTCTGTGGCACCCCCCATATAGACTGCCATAGAGACTGCCAGAGGTCCGGACAACAGGCCCTCCGATTTGACACACTGAACTCTATCAGAGAAGTAGTTGGTAAACCAGGCGAGGCAATCATTTGAGAAACCAAGGCCGTCGAGTCTGCCAATAAGAATGTGGTGATTGACAGACTCGAAAGCCTTGGCCAGGTCGATGAATACGGTTGCACAGTAATGTCTCTTATCGATGGCGGTTATGATATCATTTAGGACCTTGAGTGTGGCTTAGGTGCACCCATGACCAGCTCTTAAACCAGATTGCATCGCGGAGAAGGTATGGTGGGATTCGAAATGGTCGGTAATCTGTTTGTTAACTTGGCTTTCGAAGACCTTAGAAAGACAGGGTAGGATAGATATAGGTCTGTAGCACTTTGGGTCTAGAGTCCCTTTGCAGAGGGGGATGACCGCGGCAGCTTTCAAACTTTGGGAATCTCAGACGATACGAGAGAGGGTTGAACAGGCTGGTAATAGGGGTTGCAACAATTTCAGCAGATAATTTTAGAAAGAGAGGGTCCAGATTGTCTAGCCGGGTGGATTTGTAGGGGTCCAGATTTTGCAGCTCTTTCAGAACTTCAGCTATCTGGATTTGTTAAAGGAGAAATGGTGGGGGCTTTGGCGGGTTGCTGTGGAGGGTGCCGGGCAGTTGACCGGGGTAGGGGTAGCCAGGTTGAAAGCATGGCCAGCCGTAGAAAAATGCTTATTAAAATTCTCGATTAACATGGATTTATCGGTTGTGACAGTGTTTCCTAGCCTCAGTGCAGTGGGCAAAAAAACAAAACAGATCCACACCACATTGGGTGAGGTGGGTTGCAGGAGAGTATTTTGAAGTTGAAGTTTAGAAAAAATATGAAAAGAATGCGAAGAATAAGATATATACACATGGGACGAGACAAGACAAAGACAAGGCGTCTGACTGCTACGCCATCTTGGCATAGCGGCGGCAGGTAGCATAGTGGTTAGAGAGTAGGGGCGGCAGGTAGCCTAGTGGTTAGCGCGTAGGGCGGCAGGTAGCCTAGCGGTTAGAGCGTAGGGGTGGCAGGTAGCCTAGCGGTTAGGGCGTAGGGCTGGCAGGTAGTCTAGCGTTTAGAGTGTAGGGGAGGCGGCAGGTAGCCTAGAGTCTGGAGCATTGGACTAGTAACCGAAAGGTTGCAAGATCGAATCCCTGAGCTGACAAGGTAAAAATCTGTTGTTCTACCTCTGAACAAGGCAGTTAACTCACTGTTCCTAGGCCGTCTTTGTAAATATGAAATTGTTCTTAACTGACTTGCCTAGTTAAATAAAGAATAAATAAACCACCATCCTGCCAGAACTTTGTAAACTTTACCTCTTCCATGTATTTTTGCCTCACACACGAGACACTTAATGCCCTGCCAGGTTGACCCTCCGACTGGACAGTTACCTCAGACACAATCTTCAACGGAAGGAAGCTATA
Source organism: Oncorhynchus keta (assembly GCF_023373465.1). NCBI lineage: Eukaryota > Metazoa > Chordata > Actinopteri > Salmoniformes > Salmonidae > Oncorhynchus > Oncorhynchus keta. Next base: position 5,220,532 of record NC_068450.1, on the reverse strand, counting down.
TTTCTGAATCACTTTTGTTGAGATGCTTGCTTTATTCATCGTGTGGGACATCTTCCTACTGCTCCACATCTGTCCACATCTGATTTGCTGAAGTCCAAAAAGACTCTCAGTGGCCCCATCGCTGTGGAGCGAAGCGACAGAGACACACGGGCCCATCAGCTGCTGCTGCAGGGGTTGGATAAACGTTTACTGCCAGAGGTATGCAGTTACTTCATGAGTACCCGTTTCAACTGTTTTGCAACAGTAGTTGACTGCAGGTGTGCCTCAAGGTTGAGAAGGCACGGCACCACATCTAACATGGCTTGACTGGCTTGTCAAGTGTGAAGTTGGTCGGTGGAGATTTGCAAACGACTCCAGCAACTTCACAAGCTGTTCGAGCTTAGCCCGATTCACGTTCCGTCCTCAGCTCACAGATTTCTTCCCTGTCAGCTGATGTTAGCTAATGTTATCATTGTGTTTACTTGATAGCTACCTACACAAGTAGCTAGCTAGAACAAAGTGTTAATAAGATAAATTCATTTAAAAGATTAAAAGCAATACAAATAAGTGTTAGTGATGCAACACAGCTAGGCAGTTTATGTTTATATGTTTATATGTTTACTATAATAGCATTGGTGCCTGTGTGCGTGTCAGTTTATGTTTACTATAATAGCATTGGTGCCTGTGTGCGTGTCAGTTTATGTTTACTATAATAGCATTGGTGCCTGTGTGCGTGTCAGTTTATGTTTACTATAATAGCATTGGTGCCTGTGTGCGTGTCAGTTTATGTTTACTATAATAGCATTGGTGCCTGTGTGCGTGTCAGTTTATGTTTACTATAATAGCATTGGTGCCTGTGTGCGTGTCAGTTTATGTTTACTATAACAGCATTGGTGCCTGTGTGCGTGTCAGTTTATGTTTACTATAATAGCATTGGTGCCTGTGTGCGTGTCAGTTTATGTTTACTATAATAGCATTGGTGCCTGTGTGCGTGTCAGTTTATGTTTACTATAATATCATTGGTGCCTGTGTGCGTGTCAGTTTATGTTTACTATAATAGCATTGGTGCCTGTGTGCGTGTCAGTTTATGTTTACTATAATAGCATTGGTGCCTGTGTGCGTGTCAGTTTATGTTTACTATAATATCATTGGTGCCTGTGTGCGTGTCAGTTTATGTTTACTATAATAGCATTGGTGCCTGTGTGCGTGTCAGTTTATGTTTACTATAATATCATTGGTGCCTGTGTGCGTGTCAGTTTATGTTTACTATAATAGCATTGGTGCCTGTGTGCGTGTCAGTTTATGTTTACTATAATAGCATTGGTGCCTGTGTGCGTGTCAGTTTATGTTTACTATAATAGCATTGGTGCCTGTGTGCGTGTCAGTTTATGTTTACTATAATAGCATTGGTGCCTGTGTGCGTGTCAGTTTATGTTTACTATAATAGCATTGGTGCCTGTGTGCGTGTCAGTTTATGTTTACTTTAATAGCATTGGTGCCTGTGTGCGTGTCAGTTTATGTTTACTATAATAGCATTGGTGCCTGTGTGCGTGTCAGTTTATGTTTACTATAATAGCATTGGTGCCTGTGTGCGTGTCAGTTTATGTTTACTATAATAGCATTGGTGCCTGTGTGCGTGTCAGTGTATGTTTACTATAATAGCATTGGTGCCTGTGTGCGTGTCAGTTTATGTTTACTATAATAGCATTGGTGCCTGTGTGCGTGTCAGTTTATGTTTACTATAATAGCATTGGTGCCTGTGTGCGTGTCAGTTTATGTTTACTATAATAGCATTGGTGCCTGTGTGCGTGTCAGTTTATGTTTACTATAATAGCATTGGTGCCTGTGTGCGTGTCAGTTTATGTTTACTATAATAGCATTGGTGCCTGTGTGCGTGTCAGTTTATGTTTACTATAATAGCATTGGTGCCTGTGTGCGTGTCAGTTTATGTTTACTATAATAGCATTGGTGCCTGTGTGCGTGTCAGTTTATGTTTACTATAATAGCATTGGTGCCTGTGTGCGTGTCAGTTTATGTTTACTATAATAGCATTGGTGCCTGTGTGCGTGTCAGTTTATGTTTACTATAATAGCATTGGTGCCTGTGTGCGTGTCAGTTTATGTTTACTATAATAGCATTGGTGCCTGTGTGCGTGTCTGTTTATGTTTACTATAATAGCATTGGTGCCTGTGTGCGTGTCAGTTTATGTTTACTATAATAGCATTGGTGCCTGTGTGCGTGTCAGTTTATGTTTACTATAATAGCATTGGTGCCTGTGTGCGTGTCAGTTTATGTTTACTATAATAGCATTGGTGCCTGTGTGCGTGTCAGTTTATGTTTACTATAATAGCATTGGTGCCTGTGTGCGTGTCAGTTTATGTTTACTATAATAGCATTGGTGCCTGTGTGCGTGTCAGAACACAGTATTTCCAAATATATGGAATCATTGGTAGCCTGGAATCATTTCCATGTTGATAATTCATGGTCATCATTCCTGAATAAACAGTCGAGGAGGACATGTGTGTCATCGTCCTGTCCCTTACTCATCATGTCAGATGATGTCACATGTTCGTCTGGCTGCTCATTTTCAGACATTTAACCGAATGATAAGTTATGAGGAAAAGGCCCTACTTTACATGATGGCCCCCATGATGTCCTCAGGCCACTGGAGAGATGGAGAGATGCCGTATAACCTTGAGAAAGGGAAAATCTGACAGAAAGACACAATCTTGGGTTGTAAAAGTCACAAAAGTGACTTTTTCCACACTACAGCCTCTGCATGATTTGTTGTCACTGGCCTAGACACAATACACCCACAATGTTAGTGTGGAATGATGTATTTAAAATAAAAATAAAATTAATTAATAAAAAATTATAAACTAAATTGTCTTGAGCCAATAAGTATTCAAACCCTTTGTTAAGTAAGGCCAAACTCAATGTTATTTATTGGGTTTCTATAGGATAACGACAGTAAGGCCAAACTCAATGTTATTTATTGGGTTTCTATGGGCTAACGACAGTAAGGCCAAACTCAATGTTATTTATTGGGTTACTATGGGCTAACGACAGTAAGGCCAAACTCAATGTTATTTATTGGGTTTCTATGGGCTAACGACAGTAAGGCCAAACTCAATGTTATTTATTGGGTTTCTATGGGCTAACGACAGTAAGGCCAAACTCAATGTTATTTATTGGGTTTCTATGGGCTAACGACAGTAAGGCCAAACTCAATGTTATTTATTGGGTTTCTATAGGATAACGACAGTAAGGCCAAACTCAATGTTATTTATTGGGTTTCTATGGGCTAACGACAGTAAGGCCAAACTCAATGTTATTTATTGGGTTTCTATAGGATACTGCAATGCAGAGGGGGAGCCGTGACAACACCCTATACCCTAGTGTATATCCTACACCCTATACCCTATACCCTATACCCTAGTGTATATCCTATACCCTACCGTATACCCTACCATATACCCTATACCCTACCGTATACCCTATACACTACCCTATACCCTAGTGTATATCCTATACACTACCCTGTACCCTATACCCTAGTGTATATCCTATACTCTAACGTATACCCTATACCCTACTGTATACCATATACCCTACCGTATACCCTATACCCTACTGTATATCCTATACTCTACCGTATACCCTATACCCTACCGTATACCTTATACTCTACCGTATACCCTATACCATACCGTATACCCTATACTCTACCGTATACCCTATACTCTACCGTATACCCTATACCCTACCGTATACCCTATACTCTACCGTATACCCTATACCCTACCGTATACCCTATACTCTACCGTATACCCTATACCCTACCGTACACCCTATACTCTATACTCTACCGTATACCCTATACTCTACCGTATACCCTATACCATACCGTATACCCTATACCCTACCGTATACCCTATACCCTAGTGTATATCCTATACTCTACCGTATACCCTATACCCTACTGTATATCCTATACTCTACCGTATACCCTATACCGTACCGTATACCCTATACTCTACCGTATACCCTATACCCTACCGTATACCCTATAGCCTACCGTATACCCTATACCCTACCGTATACCCTATACCCTACCGTATACCCTATACCCTACCGTATACCCTATACCCTACCGTAAACCCTATACCCTATACCCTACTGTATATCCTATACTCTACCGTATACCCTACCCTATACCCTATACCCTACCGTATACCCTATACCCTAGTGTATATCCTATACACTACCATATACCCTATACACTACCCTGTACCTTATACACTACCATATACCCTATACCCTACCGTATACCCTATACCCTACCATATACCCTATACACTACCCTGTACCTTATACACTACCATATACCCTATACCCTACCATATACCCTATACCCTACCGTATACCCTATACCCTACCGTATACCCTATACCCTACCGTATACCCTATACCCTAGTGTATACCCTATACTCTACCGTATACCCTATACCCTACCGTATACCCTATACCCTAGTGTATATCCTATACTCTACCGTATACCCTATACCGTACCGTATACCCTATACTCTACCGTATACCCTATACCCTACCGTATACCCTATACCCTACCGTATACCCTATACTCTACCGTATACCCTATACCCTACCGTATACCCTATACCCTACCGTATACCCTATACCCTATACCCTACCGTAAACCCTATACCCTACCGTATACCCTATACCCTACCGTACACCCTATACTCTATACTCTACCGTATACCCTATACCCTACCGTATACCCTATACCCTACCGTATACCCTATACCCTACCGTAAACCCTATACCCTATACCCTACTGTATATCCTATACTCTACCGTATACCCTACCCTATACCCTATACCCTATACCCTACCATATACCCTATACCCTACCATATACCATATACCCTACCGTATATCCTATACTCTACCATATATCCTATACTCTACTGTATACCCTATAACCTACCATATACTCTATACTCTACCATATATTCTATACCCTACCGTATATACTATACCCTAGCATATACCCTATACCCTACCGTATACCCTATACCCTACCGTATACCCTATACCCTATACCCTATACCCTAGCGTATACCCTAAACCCTACCGTATACTCTATACTCTACCGTATACACAATCCCCTACCATATACCCTTTACCCTACCGTATACCGTATACCCTATACTCTACAGTATACTCTATACTCTACCGTATACCCAATCCCCTACCATATACCCTATACCCTAGCGTATACCCTAAAACTTAGAGTATACCCTATACCCTACCGTATACCCTAAACCCTATACCCTACCGTATACACTATACCCTATACCCTACCGTATACCCTATACCCTACCGTATACGCTATACCCTATACCCTACCGTATACCCTATACCCTACCGTATACCCTATACCCTATACCCTATACCCTAGCGTATACCCTAAACCCTACCGTATACTCTATACTCTACCGTATACCCAATCCCCTACCATATACCTATACCCTAGCGTATACCCTAAAACTTAGAGTATACCCTATACCCTACCATATACCCTATACCCTATACCCTACCGTATACACTATACCCTATACCCTACCGTATACCCTATACCCTACCGTATACGCTATACCCTATACCCTACCGTATACCCTATACCATATACCCTACCGTATACCCTATGCCCTACCATATACCCTATACCCTACCATATACCGTATACCCTATACCCTACCGTATACCCTATACCCTACTGTATTTTTTATTTTATTTATTTATTATTTCACCTTTATTTAACCAGGTAGGCTAGTTGAGAACAAGTTCTCATTTACAACTGTGACCTGGCCAAGATAAAGCAAAGCAGTGCGACACAAACAACACAGAGTTACACATGGAGTAAACAAACATACAGTCAATAATACAGTAGAAAAAGTATACAGTGTTTGCAAATGAGGTAAGATAAGGGAGGTAAGGCAATAAATAGGCCGTGGTGGCGAAGTAATTACAATATACTAATTAAACACTGGAGTGATAGATGTGCAGAAGATGAGTGTGCAAGTAGAGATACTGGGGTGCAAATGAGCAAAATAAACAACAGTGTGGGGATGAGATAGTTCGATGGGCTATTTACAGATGGGCTATGTACAGGTGCAGTGATCTGGGAGCTGCTCTGACAGCTGGTGCTTAAATTGGCTTTGGGGGTGACCAGTGAAATATACCTGCTCGAGCGCGTGCTACGTACGGGTGGTTGCTGCTGTGGTGAGCAGTGAGCTGAGAAAAAGGCGGGGCTTTACCTAGCAGAGACTTGTAGATAACCTGTAGCCAGGGTTTGGCGATAAATATGAAGCGAGGCCAGCCAACGAGAGCATACAGGTGGTGTGTAGTATATGGGGCTTTGGTGACAAAACGGATGGCACTGTGATAGACTGCATCCAATTTTCTGAGTAGGGTATTGGAGGCTATTTTGTAAATGACATCGTCGAAGTCAAGGATCGGTAGGATAGTCAGTTTTACGAGGATATGTTTGGCAGCATGAGTGAAGGATGCTTTGTTGCGAAGTAGGAAGACGATTCTAGATTTAATTTTGGATTGGAGATGCTTAATGTTAATGATTCTGGAAGGAGAGTTTACAGTCTAACCAGACACCTAGTTATTTGTAGTTGTCCACATACTCTAGGTCAGAACCGTCTGGAGTAGTGATGCTATACGGGCGGGCAGGGTTGGGCAGCGATCGGTTGAATAGCATGCATTTAGTTTTACTTGCATTTAAGAGCAGTTGAAGGCAACAGAAGGAGAGTTGTATGGCATTGAAGCTCATCTGGAGGTTTGTTAACACAGTGTCCAAAATTGTGTCATCTGTCCGAGAAGTAATTGGTGAACCAGGCGAGGCAATCATTTGAGAAACCAAGGCTGTTGAGTCTGCCGATAAGAATGTGGTGATTGACAGAGTCGAACGCCTTGGCCAGGACGATGAGTACGGCTGCACAGCATTGTCTCTTATCGATGGCGGTTATGATATCGTTGAGGATACACACCTATACCATACCGTATACCCTATATTTTGTTTTACCGGGGCCATAGGGCTCTTGTCAAAAGTAGTGCACTGGGAGAGAATAGGATGCCATTTAGCATGGAGTCAAGTACTCATGTTGGGGAGCAACAGTCTGATTCTATGTCTTATTCTATTTCCTGTGATCTTTGTCAGGAAAAGGCTGTTACTGTTTTCCCACTCACAACCCCATTGTGACTGGATCCGTTTCATGCCTAATGGGCATAAGTAAGTTAATAAGAGAGCTGTTAGGAAGCGTTCTAGATTACACAACAGCAAATAAAAAAAGGGTTGTGTGGGGGTTATTAAAGTGGTTTCACGGAGGCTACTCTGAAGAGGGTTAGAGTCCATGTTCGTTTGCTGCTGGAGTGATATTTGGGCCCAGGTGTTATGAGGGAATTGAGGCACGTCGCTGAACACTTTCTTAGTTCCAGTGAGATGTTTCTTGTTGCTTTTGGATTCAGGAAACCGAGTGTACAATTTGTTTTCATTAAAAAACATTTATTTATTTGAACCTTTATTTAACTTGGCAAGTCAGTTATTAAGAACAAATTCAATCCAGATGACCATCCAACCAACAGGTTCTCCTCTCCGAGTCTCCGATAGTGAAGGAGAGAGTGCTAGATGGAGCTTAACCAAGGATGAAGAGAGAGCAGTTTTATTCCAGGACATTTAGTTACAGGTACACAGTGTTTAATCATTTCTCCTCCTGCTGCTTTATTTGGTTACACGATACACCTGCCTTGAGGTAAATTATTCCATAAAACCCGTTTCACAGCAAGTGTGTAATATTTAGTGTTTTTTTCTCTCTTATTTTTAAACGAAATGCAGAAGCACCACTTTTCTTCTCATCTCTTATTCATTGAGTGCAAATGTTTTCTGCTGTTGCCTTGCAGAAGTTTGCCTGTATTAAAACGCTTGGGAGCACAACGATTACCCAGGTGACAACTGTCAACTTCTTCTCCACGTTGGCAGCCTCCGTCTCCCTCCAGTCTCTGACAGAGTGTAAACACAACAAGACAAAGTATTATCATATTTCATTATAGCCAGGATGGACTGATTGGTGTTTGTTAGTGAACCGTGATGTCAGGTTTCATTCTTGGAATGGCTGAATGTTTGAGAATCACAGGGTGTTCTAGAATATCTGACTGTTCTAGAATGTCTGGGTGTTCGTTCTAGAATGTTTGGGTGTTCTTTCTAGAATGTCTGGGTGGTATTTCTAGAATGTCTGGTTGTTCTTTCTAGTATGTCTGGGTGCTCTATCTATAATGTCTGGATGTTATATCTAGAATGTCTGGGTGTTCTATCTAGAATATCAGTGTGTTCTAGAATGTCTGAATCTTCCTGGAATGTTTGTATTGACTAGAATAGCTGGATATTCTGGAACGGCACTATTTTGTAACAGTGATGTGGGTCTGTAACTGCTCCCTGTAGCAATTCATTAATATTTAAATATTACATTTAATCCAACAGTTAGTTGTTGAGTTTTGTTGAGATTAGAAGTTCATGTACTTACGTAATGGTGGACTAGACCATGATGTTGAGAGAGTTATCACACAACCATCTTCAAACACCAAGAACTCTGTTGGCGTAACCACCATGTAATTATATTAGATAACAGCCTTTAGAATGACATTAAACCAAGAGTTACTTCACTGAAACAGCAGTTTTTGGACAACATTCAATAACAAGCTGTTGGGAATATTTGTTTATTTTTGCCATCTTTCTGATTGGGGTCAATAATTTGCTCGTTTAAACATTTCAAAACCTTTCATCAGGCAGATGCTTTAGACAATTTTACTTAATTAATGAATGAATCCTGCCAACTATAGAACTGTCAACCAATGAACCGCCACTAATTAGATGCTTATTAAAACAGTTTGGACAGAGTCATGATGGATATGGTAGATATAGGCAGCACCCATCCAATGGGCCTCTAAACTTCAGTCTGTGAGGGGGGGGGGTGTGTGAGTGTGTGTGTGTTTATGTTTGTGTGCGTGTGTGTGTTTGTGTGCGTGCATGTTGCGTGGAAGTGTGTGTGTGTGTCAGTGTGTGTGTGTGCGTGCGTGTGCGTGTGTGTGTGTGTTTGTGTTGCGTGGAAGTGTGTGTGTGTGTGTGTGTGTGTGTGTGTGTGTGTGTGTGTGTGTGTGTGTGTGTGTGTGTGTGTGTGTGTGTGTGTGTGTGTGTGTGTGTGTGTGTGTGTGTGTGTGTGTGTGTGTGTGTGTGTGTGCGTGTGTGTGTGTGGACCTCTAAACGTTAGTTTCTCAGCCAGTCCAGTCCAGTCACCCTCAGAGAGACTCCATTATGTTCTCAGCAGAGTATTGATCCTGTGTGAAGCGTACTGTATCAATACACAACCAGGACATCAGGATGATCTGGAGAGAAACGTCCTCACGGGCCCTTTAAACAGGTCAGAGGATGCATCTTGGTCCCAAATGGCACCCTATTCTCTATGCAGTGCACTACTTTTGACCAGGGCACATAAGGCTCTGGTCAAAAGTAGTGCACTACACAGGTAATAGTGGGCCATTTGGGACACAAGCCTACAGTAGCAACACTACAGCAAACCGCAACCACACAGGACTGACTTAGTCAATGATCTCTGGCAGTTATACAGATGAGGTAGGTGTTGATGACCTATCATGGAGGAGAAGGAAGATGATGTAGCTGACCTATCATGGAGGTGGAGGGGTGATGATGTAGCTGACCTATCATAGAGGATCAGGGATGATGATGTAGCTGACCTGTCATGGAGGAGAAGGAAGATGATGTAGCTGACCTATCATGGAGGAGGAGAGTGATGTAGCTGACCTATCATAGAGGACTAGGGATGATGATGTAGCTGACCTATCATGGAGGAGGAGGGGTGATGATGTAGCTGACCTGTCATGGAGGAGGAGGGGTGATGATGTAGCTGACCTGTCATGGAGGAGGAGGGGTGATGTAGCTGACCTATCATGGAGGAGGAGGGGTGATGATGTAGCTGACCTGTCATGGAGGAGGAGGGGTGATGTAGCTGACCTATCATGGAGGAGGAGGGGTGATGATGTAGCTAACCTGTCATGGAGGAGGAGGGGTGATGATGTAGCTGACCTGTCGTGGAGGAGGAGGGGTGATGATGTAGCTGACCTGTCATGGAGGAGGAGGGGTGATGTAGCCGACCTGTCGTGGAGGAGGAGGAGGATGATGTAGCTGACCTGTCATGGAGGAGAAGGAGGATGATGTAGCTGACCTATCATGGAGGAGGAGGGTGATGTAGCTGACCTATCATGGAGGAGGAGGGGTGATGATGTAGCTGACCTGTCATGGAGGAGAAGGAGGATGATGTAGCTGACCTATCATGGAGGAGAAGGAAGATGATGTAGCTGACCTATCATGGAGGAGGAGGGGTGATGATGTAGCTGACCTATCATGGAGGAGGAGGGGTGATGATGTAGCTGACTAATCATAGAGGAGCAGGGTGATGATGTAGCTGACCTATCATGGAGGGGGAGGATGCAGTGGTTTAGAGTCAGGAGGAGGAGGCTGGAGTTTCTCTGCGGCAACTAGACCTCATATACATCTGGACTTTATCAGTTGAACTGGTGTTGATTATAGGGATAGATGGTGGTGAGGGGCAGGGACTAAAGTTGAGGTAACGGGTTGTTTATTTAAATTGAAGTTGGTGTGAGTTTATTAGTATGGCCTGGTGTTGATTGTGATAGATAATAATTTAGGAGGCTGAGGTGCTGCTGTGGAGGTGAAGAGTTGAAGGGGCTGGGGAGCTGTGGGGGCCAGCTAACATGAACCAGTTAGCTAAGTAGCCTTAGGCTATATTTTGATTTGGAGGTAGCTAGCTAAGCTAACGATATTTGCCTTGTCGTCGCAGCAGAAACTTCAGACACCAAGGGCACCTGTCAAACTTGAAAACGACTCTGCATTTGCACTCCCCATCTCATAGCTAATAACCTCAGGTCGTGCATCCCTCGTCTTTCGACTTGAGACTAAAGCAAGTAAGCTAAAGATGTCTAGCTAGTTCTGCATGCTCAGTTAGCTAAAAGGAAAACATGAATAGCTAACCTGGCTACAGTTACTTAGCTCGCTAATCATGTGTTCCTTTCATTAATTTAGCTATTGATAATAGCTAGCATAATTGTGAAATATGAATTGAAAAGCTTGAGATTATTTTGTGCATGTGTTGCACACTGTAAAACTGTGGTTGACGGTGGATGGCTACCTCCTTGGCTTATAACGGCTAGCTAGCTCCTGTGTCCATTGCAAGCAATGCCTTTGTGCTTTTTGAGGCTAAATGCATTAGCATCATGGAATATCAGCAATGCAACTTGAAACTAAAATAGAAGTGTAACGTTAGATGCTTTATCGTTGCATGCCTGTCTTGTTGAAGTGTGAAACAAATCTATTATTACTACTTATTTAGCAAGCTAACTACTGCTAACTACTCGCTTTGTTTCTCTCTGAGCACATGGCTTTCCTTGTTTTTGTTTCAGTTAGATACAGCGCCCCCTATTTACAAACTGATGATGTCAAATAGTCCAACATTTCTTTGGCTGCGTTTTATACCGGCAGCCCAATTACTTTTTTTGTCACTAATTGGTCTTTTGACTAATCGTAAGCTCCAAAAAAGATCTGGTGTGAAAAAATCGGAATTGATTGGCCAAAGGACATATTAGTGGAAGAAATATCAGAATGGGCTTCCTGTATAGATAGCTATACAGTTTTATTCAGCTGATGCTTTTATCCAGAGCTTTTTACAGTTAGTAGAGTTTTCTTTTTCAGCCTGATAGAAAATTAATTACATCTTTAAGGCCTACCTACATAGAAACAATCACTCACAAACAAACATGGGGGAACAGAGGGTTAAATAATGAACAGGTAATTGGGGGAATGAAACCAGGTGTGTAAGACAAAACAAATGGAAAATTAAAAGTGGATCGGCGATGGCTAGAAGGCCGGTGACGTTGACCGCCGAACACCGCCCGAACAAGGAGAGGGACCAACTTCAGTAACCCCCCTTGAAGCGCGGCTCGAGCAGTGTACCGACACCGACGTCGGGAACGACCCGGAGGACGAGGCCCAGGGAGATCCGGATGGAGACTGGAACTCCCACAGCAACGAAGGGTCCAAGACGTCCTCCACCGGCAGCCAGCATCTCTCCTCTGGACCGTACCCCTCCCACTCCACGAGGTACTGAAGGCCCCTCGCCCGACGCCGCGAGTCCAGGATGGCTCGAACAGCATATCCTCGATGTTCAGAGGGGGCGGAGGAACCTCCCGCACCTCACACTCCTGGAGTGGACCAGCCACCACTGGCCTGAGGAGAGACACATGGAACGAGGGATTAATACGGTAATCTGGGGGAAGCTGTAACCTGTAGCATACCTCGTTCAGTCTCCTGTGAATTGCCCCACAAACCGCTGACACAGCTTCCAGCAGGGCAGGCGGGGGGGCAGGTTTCGGGTCGAGAGCCAGACCCGGTCCCCCGGGGCAAACAACAGGTCCTCACTTCGGTGGCGGTCGGCGCTCGCCTTCTGTCGCCTTACTGCCCGTTGCAGGTGCACATGGGCGGCATCCCAGGTCTCCTCCGAGCACTTAAACCATTCGTCCACCGCAGGAGCTTTGATCTGGCTCTGATGCCACGGTGCCAGAACCGGCTGACACCCCAGTATGCACTGGAAAGGACAGGGAGGAGTGGCGGAGTGAGTTCTGGGCCATCTCTGCCCAGTGGATGAACGCCGCCCACTCCCCCGGCCGGTCCTGTCAATATGACCGCAGAAATCTACCCACATCCTGGTTTACTCTCTCCACTTGCCCGTTACTCTCGGGGTGAAAACGTGAGGTGAGGCTGTACGAGACCCCCAGACGTTCCATGAACGCTCTCCAGACCCTGGACGTGAACTGGGGACACTGTCAGTGATTTATTTAGAATTGAAGGCGCACTTAACCAGCTGGGCTACCACAGCATTCTGCAGCAATATGCCATTCCATCTGGGTTGGGCTTGTTTTTCAACAGGGCAATGACCCAAAACACCTCCAGGCTGTGTAATGGCTATTTTCCCAAGAAGGAGAGTGATGGAGTGCTGCATCAGATGACCTAGCTTCCCCATCACCCGACCTCAACCCAATTGAGAGGGTTTGGGATGAGTTGGACCGCAGAGTGAAGGAAAAGCAGCCAACAAGTGCTTGCTTAACTCCTTCAAGACTGTTGGAAAAGCATTCCAGATGAAGCTGGTTGAGAGAATACCAAGAGTGTACAAAGCTGTCATCAAGGCAAAGGGTGGCTGTTTTGAAAAATTTCAAATCTCGAAATACATTTTGATTTATTTAACAGTTTTTTTGTATACGATATGTATGATTCCATATGTGTTATATCATAGTTTTTATTCTTCAATGTAGAAAATAGTAAAAAAATAAATAAAAAGCCTTGAATGAGTAGGTGTGTCCAAACTTTTGTCCGGTACTGTATATTTATTGATTTGTTTTATATCTACTCGATTTACAACAGACTCTTCAAAAACATGTTTCACATGACTGTTTTTGTTATTGTCCTTTTTTGTTGTTGCCATTTATCTTAAAACAATTCCACATGTCAGATTAGCACCCCACCCAACAGCTTAATTAATTAAAGTTGTAAATTAGAGTTGTAAGAGCACTCTGTAGACAGACTGTTTTCCATGGACTGTAAAATAAACTCTGGAATTGTACTAAAGGCTGGGAACAGGAACAGGAAGTGGCCCTTTAAGGACGGGCAGATGGAGAAGCCCCATCAGGAACAAGAAGTGGCCAAGTCCATGGATAAGTCCCAAATGGCACCCTTTTCCCTTCACTACTTTTGACCAGGGCCCATAAGCTGTAATCTATTGCCTAGCCTATCCCATCTGATAGCGGAGTCGAAGGAGCATGGCAATAAACAATGGTCGCATATCACGATCCGTGGAAGTCAGCATACAGCAGGCTCCAGCAAAGCAGTCTACACGGAGCACCGAGTAGCTTTGCCACCCTCAAGCCGGATATTCCTGCATCGTCGTCGCCGGGGGTACCTGTGTCCACTGTGCCTACTCCTACGTCGGCGCCATTCAGTCCCTGCTCTGGTTCGAGTGGGGCTTCTCCATCTGTTGGAGGAGGCCTGCACCAGACGTCGGGAGCTGCGGGCTCAAGTTATCCTGCCTCTCGCCCGTCCTTAAAGGGTTCTCTGAATCCTGTGACGCATGGGAGTGGGTGGGTTTCCTCGTCCTTCTCGCCAGCCGTTATTTTGGCAGCTCCGTGGTAAGAAATGTGATTGTTCTTGGTGAAAAAACAATTGGAGCTTGAGTAAGTGACATTACTAAGCTGCTCACGGATGCACTATTTCAGGACACTGACATCGATTTTATCGTAGTCCATCTGGGTTTTAATGACATTATGAAGGGCAGCTCTGAACAGTTGAAACTGGATTTCAAAGAGCTGATTGACTCTCTGCTAGACACTAATAAAAGACCCATCATATCTGACCTTGTGACCTCTCTCAATCGTGGCATTGAACACTTTAACAGGATTCTTTCTCTTCACAACTGGCTACTTGATTAAGTTTTGTTGACAATTTCGATACCTTTTGGAAACTAAAACACATTTTATAAGGAGGATGGAATCCACCCAAATCATTTGGGTTCCGGGATTCTTTCACAGCATTATAAGGAGGATGGAATCCACCCAAATCATTTGGGTTCCGGGATTCTTTCACAGCATTATAAGGAGGATGGAATCCACCCAAATCATTTGGGTTCCGGGATTCTTTCACTGCATTATAAGGAGGATGGAATCCACCCAAATCATTTGGGTTCCGGGATTCTTTCACTGCATTATAAGGCTGCGTTGAGACAATGACTTATCAATGACTCAAGCCCAGCTCAGTTAATCCCCACCATTGTGTCACTGAGTTGTCATAATGCTTCAGCAAATGTACATTATCCCAGGGGGCGTTGGTGGACACAATGTACGTAACCTATTTCATGTCCCTCTAACGGCCCTGAATGCCTCTGACGATCCTACAGCTATTGCATGCAGCGGTCATGTGCCTACTGACTAGATGTATGCATAAAAGCACTGAGGCGGTGTGCCTTAAGTTCTTGGCTCTTTCCAGAACCTCAGGAACCTAAGGGGAACATATATCTTCTTCTTCTGAAGTTGTGTGCCAGAAGAGGAAAAAACCGATCCGAGCCATGAAAGTTGCAAGAGCGCGTGGGGACGTTGCTTCCATCTGCTATGACAGGCTCATTGTCCACCCTCCCTCCCAGAAGCCTGGAAGAGATGATAGAGCCAAGTCTATTGGTTTGTAGCTGCAACGCCGCAGCACACACACACACACACACACACACACACACACACACACACACACACACACACACACACACACACACACACACACACACACACACACACACACACACACACACACACACACATACACACACAAACACACACACACACACACACACACACACACACACACACACACACACACACACACACACACACACACACACACACACACACACACACACACACACACACACACACCAATTGATTAATGTTACGTTACACTCGCAGGCCTGGGAACCTCCAGTCCTCGGGGGACTGATTGGTGTCACACTTTCGGTTACAGCCTTATTCTAAAATGGATTAAATTAAAAATGCCCTCAGCAATCTACACACAATACCCATATACAGTGCACTACGTTTGACCTGGTATGGGGCCCTGGTGAACAGTAGTGGTGAACAGTAGTGGTGAACAGTAGTGGTGAACAGTAGTGGTGAACAGTAGTACAGTAGTGGTGAACAGTAGTGGTGAACAGTAGTGGTGAACAGTAGTGGTGAACAGTAGTGGTGAACAGTAGTACAGTAGTGGTGAACAGTAGTGGTGAACAGTAGTGGAGAACAGTAGTGGTGAACAGTAGTGGTGAACAGTAGTACAGTAGTGGTGAACAGTAGTGGTGAACAGTAGTGGAGAACAGTAGTGGTGAACAGTAGTGCAGTAGTGGTGAACAGTAGTGGTGAACAGTAGTACAGTAGTGGTGAACAGTAGTGGTGAACAGTAGTGGTGAACAGTAGTGGTGAACAGTAGTGGTGAACAGTAGTACAGTAGTGGTGAACAGTAGTGGTGAACAGTAGTGGAGAACAGTAGTGGTGAACAGTAGTGCAGTAGTGGTGAACAGTAGTGGTGAACAGTAGTGGTGAACAGTAGTGCAGTTGTGGTGAACAGTAGTGCAGTAGTGGTGAACAGTAGTACAGTAGTGGTGAACAGTAGTGGTGAACAGTAGTGGTGAGCAGTAGTACAGTAGTGGTGAACAGTAGTGCAGTAGTGGTGAACAGTAGTGCAGTAGTGGTGAACAGTAGTGGTGAACAGTAGTGGTGAACAGTAGTGCAGTAGTGGTGAACAGTAGTGGTGAACAGTAGTGGTGAACAGTAGTGGTGAACAGTAGTACAGTAGTGGTGAACAGTAGTGCAGTAGTGGTGAATAGTAGTGGTGAACAGTAGTGGTGAACAGTAGTGGTGAACAGTAGTGGTGAACAGTAGTACAGTAGTGGTGAACAGTAGTGCAGTAGTGGTGAATAGTAGTGCAGTAGTGGTAAACAGTAGTGGTGAACAGTAGTGGTGAACAGTAGTGGTGAACAGTAGTACAGTAGTGGTGAACAGTAGTGCAGTAGTGGTGAATAGTAGTGGTGAACAGTAGTGGTGAACAGTAGTACAGTAGTGGTGAACAGTAGTGCAGTAGTGGTAAACAGTAGTGGTGAACAGTAGTGCAGTAGTGGTGAATAGTAGTGCAGTAGTGGTAAACAGTAGTGGTGAACAGTAGTGGTGAACAGTAGTGGTGAACAGTAGTACAGTAGTGGTGAACAGTAGTGGTGAACAGTAGTACAGTAGTGGTGAACAGTAGTGCAGTAGTGGTGAACAGTAGTGGTGAACAGTAGTACAGTAGTGGTGAACAGTCGTGGTGAACAGTAGTGGTGAACAGTAGTGGTGAACAGTAGTACAGAAGTGGTGAACAGTAGTGCAGTAGTGGTGAACAGTAGTGGTGAACAGTAGTACAGTAGTGGTGAACAGTAGTGGTGAACAGTAGTGGTGAACAGTAGTGGTGAACAGTAGTGGTGAACAGTAGTACAGTAGTGGTGAACAGTAGTGGTGAACAGTAGTGGTGAACAGTAGTGGTGAACAGTAGTACAGTAGTGGTGAACAGTAGTGGTGAACAGTAGTGGTGAACAGTAGTGCAGTAGTGGTGAACAGTAGTAGTGAACAGTAGTACAGTAGTGAAGAACAGTAGTGCAGTAGTGGTGAACAGTAGTGGTGAACAGTAGTGCAGTAGTGGTGAACAGTAGTGGTGAACAGTAGTGCAGTAGTGAAGAACAGTAGTGCAGTAGTGGTGAACAGTAGTGGTGAACAGTAGTGCAGTAGTGGTGAACAGTAGTGGTGAACAGTAGTACAGTAGTGGTGAACAGTAGTGGTGAACAGTAGTGGTGAACAGTAGTACAGTAGTGAAGAACAGTAGTGCAGTAGTGGTGAACAGTAGTGAAGAACAGTAGTGCAGTAGTGGTGAACAGTAGTGGTGAACAGTAGTGCAGTAGTGGTGAACAGTAGTGGTGAACAGTAGTACAGTAGTGGTGAACAGTAGTGGTGAACAGTAGTGGTGAACAGTAGTGCAGTAGTGGTGAACAGTAGTGGTGAACAGTAGTACAGTAGTGGTGAACAGTAGTACAGTAGTGGTGAACAGTAGTGGTGAACAGTAGTACAGTAGTGGTGAACAGTAGTACAGTAGTGGTGAACAGTAGTGCAGTAGTGGTGAATAGTAGTGGTGAACAGTAGTGGTGAACAGTAGTGGTGAACAGTAGTACAGTAGTGGTGAACAGTAGTGCAGTAGTGGTAAACAGTAGTGGTGAACAGTAGTGCAGTAGTGGTGAATAGTAGTGCAGTAGTGGTAAACAGTAGTGGTGAACAGTAGTGGTGAACAGTAGTGGTGAACAGTAGTGGTGAAACAGTAGTGGTGAACAGTAGTGCAGTGGTGAACAGTAGTACAGTAGTGGTGAACAGTAGTGCAGTGGTGAACAGTAGTGGTGAACAGTGTGGTGAACAGTAGTGGTGAACAGTAGTGGTGAACAGTAGTGGTGAACAGTAGTGCAGTAGGTGAACAGTAGTGGTGAACAGTAGTACAGTAGTGGTGAACAGTAGTGGTAGTGGTGAACAGTAGTGGTGAACAGTAGTGGTGAACAGTAGTGCAGTAGTGGTGAACAGTAGTGGTGAACAGTAGTGGTGAACAGTAGTGGTGAACAGTAGTGGTGAACAGTAGTGGTGAACAGTAGTGGTGAACAGTAGTACAGTAGTGGTGAACAGTAGTGCAGTAGTGGTGAACAGTAGTGGTGAACAGTAGTACAGTAGTGGTGAACAGTAGTGGTGAACAGTAGTGGTGAACAGTAGTGGTGAACAGTAGTACAGTAGAACAGTAGTGAACAGTAGTGGTGAACAGTAGTGCAGTAGTGAACAGTAGTGGTGAACAGTAGTACAGTAGTAGTGAACAGTAGTGGTGAACAGTAGTGGTGAACAGTAGTGGTAGTGGTGAACAGTAGTGGTGAACAGTAGTGGTGAACAGTAGTGCAGTAGTGGTGAACAGTAGTGGTGAACAGTAGTGGTGAACAGTAGTGGTGAACAGTAGTGCAGTAGTGGTGAACAGTAGTGGTGAACAGTAGTGGTGAACAGTAGTGCAGTAGTGGTGAACAGTAGTGGTGAACAGTAGTGGTGAACAGTAGTGGTGAACAGTAGTGCAGTAGTGGTGAACAGTAGTGGTGAACAGTAGTGCAGTAGTGGTGAACAGTAGTGGTGAACAGTAGTGGTGAACAGTAGTGGTGAACAGTAGTGGTGAACAGTAGTGGTGAACCGTAGTGGTGAACAGTAGTGCAGTAGTGGTGAACAGTAGTGGTGAACAGTAGTGGTGAACAGTAGTGGTGAACAGTAGTGCAGTAGTGGTGAACAGTAGTGGTGAACAGTAGTGGTGAACAGTAGTACAGTAGTGGTGAACAGTAGTGGTAGTGCAGTACAGTAGTGGTGAACAGTAGTGGTGAACAGTAGTGGTGAACAGTAGTGCAGTAGTGGTGAACAGTAGTGGTGAACAGTAGTGGTGAACAGTAGTGGTGAACAGTAGTGCAGTGTGGTGAACAGTAGTAGTGAACAGTAGTACAGTAGTGGTGAACAGTAGTGGTGAACAGTAGTGGTGAAC
Organism: Oncorhynchus keta; assembly: GCF_023373465.1. NCBI lineage: Eukaryota > Metazoa > Chordata > Actinopteri > Salmoniformes > Salmonidae > Oncorhynchus > Oncorhynchus keta. Next base: position 5,201,217 of record NC_068450.1, on the reverse strand, counting down.
AGTAGTGGTGAACAGTAGTGGTGAACAGTAGTGGTGAACAGTAGTGGTGAACAGTAGTGCAGTAGTGGTGAACAGTAGTGGTGAACA
>NC_068450.1:5186130-5191130 GCF_023373465.1 Oncorhynchus keta | reverse complement strand
TTGCAACCTTTCGGTTCCTAGTCCAACGCTCTAACCACTAGGCTACCCTGCCGCTTGAGCCATCCTCACTCTCGTTTTCCCATACAGTGTAGTGCTGAACGGTGGAGAGGAACGAGGAATTAGAAACGGTCACTATGACCATATAAAGTAAATATTGTTCATGGGTCTTGTTTTGGTTACAGAGAGATATGAGAACTCGAGATTTCCAGATGCTTCTTCTTGTAAAAAATTAAAATGATCTTCAGTTTGATTGACACATAGACCGTAACATAAACAAGTTGCTGGATGCGTTTAATTCTACACGACAAGACCCTAAACTACAAAAGCATTGGCTGGTACAGCTGCCATTTTGACCCCCCCCCCCCTAAAAAAAAAATAAAAACTCCGCTATTATGTTGTAGTGCAAATAACTACATCCTTTGTAAACAAAACAAGCTCCATGTTTGTTGTTGTTGAACTTATCGCCGCAAAACACATTGTTCTCTGGCACCTCTCGTCTGTCTGGTGTTGTTAGGACCTGAGTCCAAAATGGCACCCTATTCCCTATATAGTGCACTACTTTTGATCAGAATAGGGTAACAATGTAGGACGTAACCAGAGTTGATCGTCTGTGGGTGGAACTGGTATTATTAGATTCCAACTTGCATCTGTCTAAGTAAGTAAGTAATTGTGTTACACACAACACCAGCCGTGTGTACTGTACCGTTCATACACATTGTATTCAGAACCCTTCTGTTTTGGTCTCGCATTGTGTTATGTTACGACCTGTACATCTCTCCTGTCTCCGGCCAGCTATCTACACAACATGTTCTCCTGTCTAATCCCCCCCTGACGAGGTACGACCGCCGTACGGAAGCTGTTGGAAAGACATACTGTTGTCATTTGTCATTCTGTCATTTGTGTGAAAGAAAATGTGATGCCTCGTGCTACAACCTGGTCTCAGACTATTTCGTTTCATTCTGTACGTAAATCAGAGACATTCTTTTTAGTGTGATATGTTACGTTTCGGATGATAGCTATTCATTCATGCGGATGTCCATGTGTTAAGAATTTGATAAATGTACAATGTTACAAAGTCACCAAAATGTATGATACGTTGCGAATTCTAGCTTAGCTGGCTAGGTTGCTAACGTTAGCTAGCTCGCTATTTTTTTTAAATGTTAATTTAACCTTTACTTAACGAGGCATGTCAGTTCAGAACAAATTTGTATTTACAATGATGGCCTACCGGGGAACAGTGGGTTAACTGCCTTGTTCAGGGGCAGAATGTCCGATTTTTACCTTGTCAGTTCAGGGATTCGATCCAGCAACCTTTCGGTTACTGGCCCAATGTACTAGGCTACCTCCCATCCCAACATTAGCTAGGCTAGGGGTGAAGTTTAAGAGTTAGGTTAAAGGGTTAAGGTTAAGGTTAGGGGTGGGTTCTCTAAAAGAGTTAAGGTTAGGGTTAGGGTGAATGTTAAGGTTAGGGTTAGGGTTAATGTTAAGGTTAGGGTTAGGGTTAAGGTTAAGGTTAGGGTTAGGGTTAATGTTAATGTTAGGGTTAGGGTTAATGTTAAGGTTAGGGTTAGGGTTAAGGTTAAGGTTAGGGTTAGGGTTAGGGTTAATGTTAATGTTAGGGTTAGGCTTAGGGTTAATGTTAAGGTTAGGGTTAGGGTTAATATTAGGCTAGGGTTAGGCTAGGGTTAGGGTTAATGTTAAGGTTAGGGTTAATGTTAAGGTTAGGGTTAGGCTTAATGTTAAGGTTAGGGTTAGGTTAATGCCAAGTTTAGGAGTTAGGGTTAATGTTAAGGTTAGGGTTAGGGTTAAGGTTAGGGTTGGGTTAATATTAAGGTTAGGGTTAATGTTAAGGTTAGGGTTAGGGTTAATGTTAAGGTTAGGGTTAATGTTAAGGTTAGGTTTAAGGTTAAGGTTAGGGGTAGGGGAGGGTTAGCTAAAAGAGTTAAGGTTATGGGTTCTGGTTAAGGTTAAGGTTAAGGTTAGGGGTAGGGGAGGGTTAGCTAAAAGAGTTACGGTTAGGGTTTAGGGGAAGGGTTAGCTAAAATACTAAATAGCAAAATAGCTCAAAAGTACTAAGTAGTTGAGAAGTTGCTAATTAGCTTAAATGCTAAGTAGTTGAGAAGTTGCTAATTATCTTAAATGCTAAATAGTTAAGAAGTTGCTAATTAGCTTAAATGCTAAAGTTGTCCTTGATGAGATTTGGGTTTCTTGACGTTCGCATTAAATGCTTACCCATCCACCCTGACCAACCTCCTCCGTGCCTTTAGTAATCATCTGTCTTATGTAACCAAGATATTCCCCTATCACCCTATTAGATGTGTGTGTTTGTGTGTGAAAAGTGGTACCTCAAATTCTGCCCTCGCCATTCAACACTGTGACGACTACCTAGACAGACTCAGAGATAGAGATGTACCGTGAACCTGTGTCGCCCTCTGGTGGCCAGAGAGAATATTACAATATAACTCATAGTCACTAACAACAGGAGCTGTTAGGAATATTACGGTGTAAATTAGATGGATGGGGGGGTTCCATGGTCTCAAGTGATAGAGGTTACGGGACTTCAAATGACCAAACCTCACTTGACCTGAATAACAAGCGTTTGATGATCAACGCAAAATGATGTGAAACATTTTTACCAGTTAAATAAGCGTTAATTTAACCAATGGTAACTTCTTCTTCCTATGAAATGAATGTCAATGCTACAGTAGCTAGATGGCATCCAACTCAATGTGTTGTGTTAGTGTGGAAACAGTCAATAGCCCCAGCTGTTTGGCCTCTAAAAACACACTAACAGAACATGTATTACGTAAGGTAATTATGCACAGGCATTAATAGCAGCCAATTGTTCCGGCAGCCAGCCAGCTGGAAGAGCTTTATATAACTGCCAAAAAATGACAGAAGTGAAAGGATGGACAGTCTCTTTATGAGTAGCTGCTCCTACTACAGAGAGAGAGAGAGAGAGAGAGAGAGAGAGAGAGAGAGAGAGAGAGAGAGAGAGAGAGAGAGTGAAGGAGAGAGAGAGAGGGAGAGAGAGAGAGAGAGGGAGAGAGTGAGAGTGAGAGTGAAGGAGAGAGAGGGGAGAGAGAGAGAGAGAGAGAGAGGGGGAGAGAGAGAGAGAGAGAGAGAGAGAGAGAGAGAGAGAGAGAGAGAGAGAGAGAGAGAGAGAGAGAGAGAGAGAGAGAGAGAGAGAGAGAGAGATGAGAGAGGGAGAGAGAGAGAGAGAGAGATGAGAGAGAGAGAGGGAGTGAAGGAGAGAGAGAGAGAGAGAGAGAGAGAGAGAGAGAGAGAGAGAGAGAGAGAGAGAGATGAGAGAGAGTGAGAGTGAAGGGAGAGAGAGGGGAGAGAGAGAGAGAGGAGAGTGAAGGAGAGAGAGGGAGAGAGAGAGAGAGAGAGAGAGAGAGAGAGAGAGAGAGAGAGAGAGAGAGAGAGAGAGAGAGAGAGAGTGAGAGTGAAGGAGAGAGGGGGAGAGAGAGAGAGAAACAAACAACAACACGAAGAATTATCTATCCAAAATGGAGATGTATGGGTAAACCACTTCTCCAATCTTTTTGGTTCTATAACAAAGAACAAAGAGCAAAAACATATACATGATCAAATACAGATCTCAGAATCAACTATTAAAGACGTCCAGAACCCACTGGATTCTCCAATTACATTGAATGAACTACAGGACAAAATAAAAACCCTCCAACCCAAAAAGGCCTGTGGTGTCGATGGTATCCTCAATGAAATGATCAAATACACAGACAACAAATTCCAATTGGCTATACTAAAACTCTTTAACATCATACTTAGCTCTGGCATCTTCCCCAATATTTGGAACCAAGGACTGATCACCCCAATCCACAAAAGTGGAGACAAATTTGACCCCAATAACTACCGTGGAATATGTGTCAACAGTAACCTTGGGAAAATCCTCTGCATTATTATTAACAGCAGACTCGTACATTTCCTCAATGAAAACAATGTACTGAGCAAATGTCAAATTGGCTTTTTACCAAATTACCGTACAACAGACCATGTATTCACCCTGCACACCCTAATTGACAACCAAACAAACCAAAACAAAGGCAAAGTCTTCTCATGCTTTGTTGATTTCAATCTGGCATGAGGGTCTGCTATACAAACTGATGGAAAGTGGTGTTGGGGGTAAAACATACGACATTATAAAATCCATGTACACAAACAACAAGTGTGCGGTTAAAATTGGCAAAAAACACACACATTTCTTCACACAGGGTCGTGGGGTTAGACAGGGATGCAGCTTAAGCCCCACCCTCTTCAACATATATATCAACGAATTGGCGCGGGCACTAGAAAAGTCTGCAGCACCCGGCCTCCCCTGCTAGAATCCGAAGTCAAATGTCTGCTGTTTGCTGATGATCTGGTGCTTCTGTCACCAACCAAGGAGGGCCTACAGCAGCATCTAGATCTTATGCACAGATTCTGTCAGACCTGGGCCCTGACAGTAAATCTCAGTAAGACCAAAATAATGGTGTTCCAAAAAAGGTCCAGTCACCAGGACCACAAATACAAATTCCATCTAGACACTGTTGCCCTAGAGCACACAAAAACTATACATACCTTGGCCTAAACATCAGCGCCACAGGTAACTTCCACAAAGCTGTGAACGATCTGAGAGACAAGGCAAGAAGGGCATTCTATGCCATCAAAAGAAACATAAATTTCAACATACCAATTAGGATTTGGCTAAAAATACTTGAATCAGTCATAGAGCCCATTGCCCTTTATGGTTGTGAGGTCTGGGGTCCGCTTACCAACCAAGACTTCACAAAATGGGACAAACACCAAATTGAGACTCTGCACGCAGAATTCTGCAAAAATATCCTCCGTGTACAACGTAAAACACCAAATAATGCATGCAGAGCAGAATTAGGCCGATACCCACTAATTATCAAAATCCAGAAAAGAGCCGTTAAATTCTACAACCACCTAAAAGGAAGCGATTCACAAACCTTCCATAACAAAGCCATCACCTA
>NC_068450.1:5171130-5181130 GCF_023373465.1 Oncorhynchus keta | reverse complement strand
GAGTGGCCAGACGGAAGCCACTCTTCAGTAAAAGGCACATGACAGCCCGTAAGAAACAAGATTCTCTGGTCTGATGAAACCAAGATTGAACTCTCTGGCCTGCATGCCAAGCGTCACGTTTGGAGAAAACTTGGTACCATCCCTACAGTGAAGCATGGTGGTGGCAGCATCAGCAGCAGGGACAAGGAGACTAGTCAGGATCGAGGGAACAATGAACGGAGCCAAGTACAGAGAGATCCTTGGTGAAAACCTGCTCCGGAGCGTTCAGGACTCAGAGACTGCCGTGAAGGTTCACCTTCCAACAGGACAACGACCCTACTATAAGCACACAGCCAAGACAACGCAGGAGTGGCTTCGGGACAAGTCTCTGAATGTCCTTGAGTGGCCCCGCCAGAGCCCGTAACTTGAACATGACCTGAAAATAGCTGTTCAGCGACTCTGCCCATCCAACCTGACAGAGCTTGAGAGAATCTACAGAGAACAATGGGAGAAACTCCCCAAATACAGGTCTGCCAGGCTTGTAGCATCACAACCAACAAAGTACTGAGTAAAGGGTCTGAATACTTATGTAAATGTAGTGTTTTTTTAAACATATTTGTCGTTATGTGTAATTGTGTGTCGATTGATGAGAGGGAAAAAAACAATGTAATCAATTTTAGAATAAGGCTGTAAAATAACAAAATTTGGAAAAAGTCAAGGGGTTTGAATAGTTTCTGAAGTCACTGTATATACTACATGTGACGTTACTGTATATACTACATGTGAAGTCACTGTATACACTACATGTGAAGTCACTGTATATACTACATGTGAAGTCACTGTATATACTATATACTACATGTGAAGTCACTGTATATACTACATGTGAAGTCACTGTATACACTACATGTGAAGTCACTGTATATACTACATGTGAAGTCACTGTATATACTACATGTGAAGTGACTGTATACACTACATGTGAAGTCACTGTATACACTACATGTGAAGTCACTGTATATACTATATACTACATGTGAAGTCACTGTATACACTACATGTGACGTTACTGTATATACTACATGTGAAGTCACTGTATACACTACATGTGACGTTACTGTATATACTACATGTGAAGTCACTGTATACACTACATGTGAAGTCACTGTATATACTACATGTGAAGTCACTGTATATACTACATGTGACGTTACTGTATATACTACATGTGAAGTCACTGTATACACTACATGTGAAGTCACTGTGTATACTACATGTGAAGTCACTGTATATACTACATGTGAAGTCACTGTATATACTACATGTGACGTTACTGTATATACTACATGTGAAGCCACTGTATATACTACATGTGAAGTCACTGTGTATACTATATACTACATGTGAAGTCACTGTATATACTACATGTGACGTTACTGTATATACTACATGTGAAGTCACTGTATATACTACATGTGAAGTCACTGTATATACTACATGTGACGTTACTGTATATACTACATGTGAAGTCACTGTATATACTACATGTGACGTTACTGTATATACTACATGTGAAGTCACTGTATACACTACATGTGGCGTTACTGTATATACTACATGTGAAGTCACTGTATACACTACATGTGAAGTCACTGTATATACTACATGTGAAGTCACTGTATATACTACATGTGACGTTACTGTATATACTACATGTGAAGTCACTGTATACACTACATGTGAAGTCACTGTGTATACTACATGTGAAGTCACTGTATATACTACATGTGAAGTCACTGTATATACTACATGTGACGTTACTGTATATACTACATGTGAAGCCACTGTATATACTACATGTGAAGTCACTGTGTATACTATATACTACATGTGAAGTCACTGTATATACTACATGTGACGTTACTGTATATACTACATGTGAAGTCACTGTATATACTACATGTGAAGTCACTGTATATACTACATGTGACGTTACTGTATATACTACATGTGAAGTCACTGTATATACTACATGTGACGTTACTGTATATACTACATGTGAAGTCACTGTATATACTACATGTGAAGTCACTGTATATACTACATGTGACGTTACTGTATATACTACATGTGAAGTCACTATATATACTACATGTGAAGTCACTGTATATACTACATGTGAAGTGACTGTATACACTACATGTGAAGTCACTGTATACACTACATGTGAAGTCACTGTATATACTATATACTACATGTGAAGTCACTGTATACACTACATGTGACGTTACTGTATATACTACATGTGAAGTCACTGTATACACTACATGTGACGTTACTGTATATACTACATGTGAAGTCACTGTATACACTACATGTGAAGTCACTGTATATACTACATGTGAAGTCACTGTATATACTACATGTGACGTTACTGTATATACTACATGTGAAGTCACTGTATACACTACATGTGAAGTCACTGTATATACTACATGTGAAGTCACTGTATATACTACATGTGAAGTCACTGTATATACTATATACTACATGTGAAGTCACTGTATACACTACATGTGACGTTACTGTATATACTACATGTGAAGTCACTGTATATACTACATGTGAAGTAACTGTGTATACTATATACTACATGTGAAGTCACTGTATATACTACATGTGAAGTCACTGTATATACTACATGTGAAGTCACTGTATATACTACATGTGAAGTCACTGTATACACTACATGTGAAGTCACTGTATATACTACATGTGAAGTCACTGTATATACTACATGTGAAGTCACTGTATATACTACATGTGAAGTCACTGTATATACTACATGTGAAGTGACTGTATACACTACATGTGAAGTCACTGTATACACTACATGTGAAGTCACTGTATACACTACATGTGACGTTACTGTATATACTACATGTGAAGTCACTGTATACACTACATGTGACGTTACTGTATATACTACATGTGAAGTCACTGTATACACTACATGTGAAGTCACTGTATATACTACATGTGAAGTCACTGTATATACTACATGTGACGTTACTGTATATACTACATGTGAAGTCACTGTATACACTACATGTGAAGTCACTGTATATACTACATGTGAAGTCACTGTATATACTACATGTGAAGTCACTGTATATACTATATACTACATGTGACGTTACTGTATATACTACATGTGAAGTCACTGTATATACTACATGTGAAGTCACTGTGTATACTATATACTACATGTGAAGTCACTGTATATACTATATACTACATGTGAAGTCACTGTATATACTACATGTGAAGTCACTGTATATACTACATGTGAAGTCACTGTATATACTACATGTGAAGTCACTGTATATACTACATGTGAAGTCACTGTATATACTACATGTGAAGTCACTGTATATACTACATGTTACATTTGTTACTTGTAGGTTAGACTACTGCAATGCTCTACTTTCCGGCTACCCGGATAAAGCACTAAATAAACTTCAGTTATTGCTAAATACGGCTGCTAGAATCCTGACTAGAACAAAACAATATATATAAAATCAAATTTATTTATAAAGCCCTTCGTACATCAGCTGACATGTCAACGTGCTGTATGTCAACTGTTATTACATATGACATGGTTATATCAACTGTTATTACATATTATGACATGGTTATATCAACTGTTATTACATATGACATGGTTATGTCAACTGTTATTACATATTATGACATGGTTATGTCAACTGTTATTACATATTATGACATGGTTATGTCAACTGTTATTACATATGACATGGTTATGTCAACTGTTATTACATATTATGACATGGTTATATCAACTGTTATTACATATGACATGGTTATGTCAACTGTTATTACATATTATGACATGGTTATATCAACTGTTATTACATATGACATGGTTATGTCAACTGTTATTACATATTATGACATGGTTATATCAACTGTTATTACATATGACATGGTTATGTCAACTGTTATTACATATTATGACATGGTTATGTCAACTGTTATTACATATGACATGGTTATGTCAACTGTTATTACATATTATGACATGGTTATGTCAACTGTTATTACATATTATGACATGGTTATGTCAACTGTTATTACATATGTAAGGGAATACCCCCTGTATTGGACAAAAATGAATGGCATGTCATTGGCATCGGACAAACCATATACACATTGGCCAATACCACCCAATTCGGCGTTGATTCATCCAAAGTGTATTGCAAATGCCATATGGTAATTGCCAGTTGTAACACTTTAAAATTCAACAGGGGGCAAATGCGCTCCACCGGGGTTTTTCATATTGGATATGTAACCCAAATTAATGTCCAAAAGTAAAATTTTGAAAAATGAACTTTTTTCAAAAACTTATCACCCCTTAAAAAGTGCTTTCTGGACCGTTTTTCGAAATTCTTTCGATTTTTTTGTCAATTACACATGTGTAAGAACTGTATGAATATACTTTTGTCCAATTTTATTATCATAATTTTTTTAATTTTTTTTATATGCGCATAAGGAATATGTTTTGTCCAATTCCAATATGATTTCATAGGAAGTCAAAAGTCAAAAGTCAAAATGTCAAAATTTTGTAAAAACTTCACACACCCATAAAAAGTGCTTTCTGGACCGTTTTTCGAAATTCTTTCGATTTTTTTGTCAATTACACATGTGTAAGAACTGTATGAATATACTTTTGTCCAATTTTATTATCATAATTTTTTAAATTTTTTTATATGCGCATAAGGAATATGTTTTGTCCAATTCCAATATGATTTCATAGGAAGTCAAAAGTCAAAAGTCAAAATGTCAAAATTTTGTAAAAACTTCACACACCCATAAAAAAGTGCTTTCTGGACCGTTTTTCGAAATTCTTTCGATTTTTTTGTCAATTACACATGTGTAAGAACTGTATGAATATACTTTTGTCCAATTTTATTATCATAATTTTTTTAATTTTTTTATATGCGCATAAGGAATATGTTTTGTCCAATTCCAATATGATTTCATAGGAAGTCAAAAGTCAAAAGTCAAAAATGTCAAAATTTTGTAAAAACTTCACACACCCATAAAAAGTGCTTTCTGGACCGTTTTTCGAAATTCTTTCGATTTTTTGTCAATTACACATGTGTAAGAACTGTATGAATATACTTTTGTCCAATTTTATTATCATAATTTTTTTTTTTTTTTTTACATGCGCATAAGGAATATGTTTTGTCCAATTCCAATATGATTTCATAGGAAGTCAAAAGTCAAAAGTCAAAAATGTCAAAATTTTGTAAAAACTTCACACACCCTTTAAAAAGTGCTTTCTGGACCGTTTTTGAAATTCTTTCAATTTTTTTTTGTCAATTACACATGTGTAAGAACTGTATGAATATACTTTTGTCCAATTTTATTATCATATTTTTTTATATATTTTTTTAAATTGTGCATAAGGATTTTTTTGTGGGCCAAATGACGTAAGAAATTTGACATGCTCAAAATCCTGCAGAAATGCAAAATTGACTGGCCTGATGAACTCGGGATGGCCGGGCAGTGATAGTTGTTCCTTTCCATCACTCGTTGTGTTGACTTCATCATGTCCATTTTGTGATGTTTTTTCACTATATAATCATATTGCAAGTGCACGTGCATTTGCAATATGTTTCAATGTGCATTTACCATATGAAATTTGACCTTGCTCAAAAATGCAAAATTGACTGGTCTGATGAACACAGGATGGCCGAGCAGTGATAGTTGTACATTTCCATCACTCGTTGTGTTGATTTCATCATCTCCGTTAGGTGATGTTTTTACACTATAGAATCATATTGCAAATGCACGTGCATTGTTGTGCAACTGGTAACCCAAAAATAAAAATATGGTTGTAAATGCATTTACCGGTCATTCTGATATTAATGCTCGCTATGGGAACACAGGATGGCCGGGCAGTGATAGTTGTACATTTCCATCACTCGTTGTGTTGATTTCATCATGTCCATTAGGTGATGTTTTTACACTATAGAATCATATTGCAAGTGCGCGCGCATTTGCAATATGTTTCAATGTGCATTTACCATATGAAATTTGACATGCTCAAAAATGCAAAATTGACTGGTCTGATGGACACAGGATGGCCGAGCAGTGATAGTTGTACATTTCCATCACTCGTTGTGTTGATTTCATCATGTCCATTAGGTGATGTTTTTCACTATAGAATCATATTGCAAGTGCGCGCGCATTTGCAATATGTTTCAATGTGCATTTACCATATGAAATTTGACATGCTCAAAAATGCAAAATTGACTGGTCTGATGGACACAGGATGGCCGAGCAGTGATAGTTGTACATTTCCATCACTCGTTGTGTTGATTTCATCATGTCCATTAGGTGATGTTTTTTCACTATAGAATCATATTGCAAGTGCGCGCGCATTTGCAATATGTTTCAATGTGCATTTACCATATGAAATTTGACATGCTCAAAATGCAAAATTGACTGGTCTGATGAACACAGGATGGCTGAGCAGTGATAGTTGTACATTTCCATCACCTGTTGTGTTGATTTCATCATGTCCATTTGTTTATGTTTTCTCACTTTTTGCAAAGTCACTGTGCATTTGCAATATGGTTCAATGGGCAGGTACCATCACGAATTTGTCATGCTATAAAAATCCTGCAGGAATGTGAAATTGACTGGTCTGATGAACACAGGATGGCCGAGCAGTGATAGTTGTACATTTCCATCACTTGTTGTGTTGATTTCATCATGTCCATTAGGTGCTGTTTTTCACTATAGAATCATATTGCAAATGCACGTGCATTGTTGTGCAACTGGTAACCCAAAAATAAAAATATGGTTGTAAATGCATTTACCGGTCATTCTGATATTAATGCTCGCTATGGGAACACAGGATGGCCGGGCAGTGATAGTTGTACATTTCCATCACTCGTTGTGTTGATTTCATCATGTCCATTAGGTGATGTTTTTACACTATAGAATCATATTGCAAGTGCGCGCGCATTTGCAATATGTTTCAATGTGCATTTACCATATGAAATTTGACATGCTCAAAAATGCAAAATTGACTGGTCTGATGGACACAGGATGGCCGAGCAGTGATAGTTGTACATTTCCATCACTCGTTGTGTTGATTTCATCATGTCCATTAGGTGATGTTTTTCACTATAGAATCATATTGCAAGTGCGCGCGCATTTGCAATATGTTTCAATGTGCATTTACCATATGAAATTTGACATGCTCAAAATGCAAAATTGACTGGTCTGATGGACACAGGATGGCCGAGCAGTGATAGTTGTACATTTCCATCACTCGTTGTGTTGATTTCATCATGTCCATTAGGTGATGTTTTTTCACTATAGAATCATATTGCAAGTGTGCGCGCATTTGCAATATGTTTCAATGTGCATTTACCATATGAAATTTGACATGCTCAAAAATGCAAAATTGACTGGTCTGATGAACACAGGATGGCTGAGCAGTGATAGTTGTACATTTCCATCACCTGTTGTGTTGATTTCATCATGTCCATTTGTTTATGTTTTCTCACTTTTGCAAAGTCACTGTGCATTTGCAATATGGTTCAATGGGCAGGTACCATCACGAATTTGTCATGCTATAAAAATCCTGCAGGAATGTGAAATTGACTGGTCTGATGAACACAGGATGGCCGAGCAGTGATAGTTGTACATTTCCATCACTCGTTGTGTTGATTTCATCATGTCCATTAGGTGATGTTTTTTCACTATAGAATCATATTGCAAGTGCGCGCGCATTTGCAATATGTTTCAATGTGCATTTACCATATGAAATTTGACATGCTCAAAAATGCAAAATTGACTGGTCTGATGAACACAGGATGGCTGAGCAGTGATAGTTGTACATTTCCATCACCTGTTGTGTTGATTTCATCATGTCCATTTGTTTATGTTTTCTCACTTTTGCAAAGTCACTGTGCATTTGCAATATGGTTCAATGGGCAGGTACCATCACGAATTTGTCATGCTATAAAAATCCTGCAGGAATGTGAAATTGACTGGTCTGATGAACACAGGATGGCCGAGCAGTGATAGTTGTACATTTCATCACTTGTTGTGTTGATTTCATCATGTCCATTAGGTGATGTTTTTTCACTATAGAATCATATTGCAAATGCACGTGCATTGTTGTGCAACTGGTAACCCAAAAATAAAAATATGGTTGTAAATGCATTTACCGGTCATTCTGATATTAATGCTCGCTATGGGAACACAGGATGGCCGGGCAGTGATAGTTGTACATTTCCATCACTCGTTGTGTTGATTTCATCATGTCCATTAGGTGATGTTTTTACACTATAGAATCATATTGCAAGTGCGCGCGCATTTGCAATATGTTTCAATGTGCATTTACCATATGAAATTTGACATGCTCAAAAATGCAAAATTGACTGGTCTGATGGACACAGGATGGCCGAGCAGTGATAGTTGTACATTTCCATCACTCGTTGTGTTGATTTCATCATGTCCATTAGGTGATGTTTTTCACTATAGAATCATATTGCAAGTGCGCGCGCATTTGCAATATGTTTCAATGTGCATTTACCATATGAAATTTGACATGCTCAAAAATGCAAAATTGACTGGTCTGATGGACACAGGATGGCCGAGCAGTGATAGTTGTACATTTCCATCACTCGTTGTGTTGATTTCATCATGTCCATTAGGTGATGTTTTTTTTCACTATAGAATCATATTGCAAGTGCGCGCATTTGCAATATGTTTCAATGTGCATTTACCATATGAAATTTGACATGCTCAAAAATGCAAAATTGACTGGTCTGATGAACACAGGATGGCTGAGCAGTGATAGTTGTACATTTCCATCACCTGTTGTGTTGATTTCATCATGTCCATTTGTTTATGTTTTCTCACTTTTGCAAAGTCACTGTGCATTTGCAATATGGTTCAATGGGCAGGTACCATCACGAATTTGTCATGCTATAAAAATCCTGCAGGAATGTGAAATTGACTGGTCTGATGAACACAGGATGGCCGAGCAGTGATAGTTGTACATTTCCATCACTCGTTGTGTTGATTTCATCATGTCCATTAGGTGATGTTTTTACACTATAGAATCATATTGCAAGTGCGCGCGCATTTGCAATATGTTTCAATGTGCATTTACCATATGAAATTTGACATGCTCAAAAATGCAAAATTGACTGGTCTGATGAACACAGGATGGCTGAGCAGTGATAGTTGTACATTTCCATCACTCGTTGTGTTGATTTCATCATGTCCATTAGGTGATGTTTTTACACTATAGAATCATATTGCAAGTGCGCGCATTTGCAATATGTTTCAATGTGCATTTACCATATGAAATTTGACATGCTCAAAAATGCAAAATTGACTGGTCTGATGAACACAGGATGGCTGAGCAGTGATAGTTGTACATTTCCATCACTCGTTGTGTTGATTTCATCATGTCCATTTGTTTATGTTTTCTCACTTTTGCAAAGTCACTGTGCATTTGCAATATGGTTCAATGGGCAGGTACCATCACGAATTTGTCATGCTATAAAAATCCTGCAGGAATGTGAAATTGACTGGCCCGATGAACTCGGGATAGCTGGGCAGTGATTCTGGTTCATCTCCATGGCTCGTTAGGGTTGATTTCAGAATGTCACTTTTGGTGATGGTCCCTCTCCGTTTAAACATATTGCTAATGTACAAAAGTCAACTAGCAAGTCAGTGTCCATCAGTCAATTAGATGTCATTTTTGACACCAAACTGATACCAATTGACACCAAACCCACTTTTTCCAACTCATTTAGAAGCCAACTATCATATATGTCAGAGCAGGCCCATAATTCACAGCGCCTTTAGTTTAAAACATAATAAAAACGTAAAACACATAGTTACGTTCTAGCTGCGGGTCCAGGTCAGACATTATGTGAAGGCCTATGTGAGGCGAGCCCGA
>NC_068450.1:5103900-5171030 GCF_023373465.1 Oncorhynchus keta | reverse complement strand
TATAATAGCATTGGTGCCTGTGTAAGTGTCAGTTTGATGTTTACTATAATAGCATTGGTGCCTGTGTGCGTGTCAGTTTATGTTTACTATAATAGCATTGGTGCCTGTGTGCGTGTCAGTTTATGTTTACTATAATAGCATTGTGCCTGCCTGTTTACTATAACAGCATTGGTGCCGTGTCAGTTTATGTTTACTATAATAGCATTGGTGCCTGTGTGCGTGTCAGTTTATGTTTACTATAATAGCATTGGTGCCTGTGTGCGTGTCAGTTTATGTTTACTATAATAGCATTGGTGCCTGTGCCTGTGTGCGTGCGTGTCAGTTTATGTTTACTATAATAGCATTGGTGCCTGTGTGCGTGTCAGTTTATGTTTACTATAATAGCATTGGTGCCTGTGTGCGTGTCAGTTTATGTTTACTATAATAGCATTGGTGCCTGTGTGCGTGTCAGTTTATGTTTACTATAATAGCATTGGTATATTTACTATAATAGCTGTGTGCGTGTCAGTTTATGTTTACTATAATAGCATTGGTGCCTGTGTGCGTGTCAGTTTATGTTTACTATAATAGCATTGGTGCCTGTGTGCGTGTCAGTTTATGTTTACTATAATAGCATTGGTGCCTGTGTGCGTGTCAGTTTATGTTTACTATAATAGCATTGGTGCCTGTGTGCGTGTCAGTTTATGTTTACTATAATAGCATTGGTGCCTGTGTGCGTGTCAGTTTATGTTTACTATAATAGCATTGGTGCCTGTGTGCGTGTCAGTTTATGTTTACTATAATAGCATTGGTATCTGTGTGCGTGTCAGTTTATGTTTACTATAATAGCATTGGTGCCTGTGTGCGTGTCAGTTTATGTTTACTATAATAGCATTGGTGCCTGTGTGCGTGTCAGTTTATGTTTACTATAATAGCATTGGTGCCTGTGTGTCAGTTTATGTTTACTATAATAGCATTGGTGCCTGTGTGCGTGTCAGTTTATGTTTACTATAATAGCATTGGTATCTGTGTGCGTGTCAGTTTATGTTTACTATAATAGCATTGGTGCCTGTGTGCGTGTCAGTTTATGTTTACTATAATAGCATTGGTGCCTGTGTGCGTGTCAGTTTATGTTTACTATAATAGCATTGGTGCCTGTGTGCGTGTCAGTTTATGTTTACTATAATAGCATTGGTGCCTGTGTGCGTGTCTGTTTATGTTTACTATAATAGCATTGGTGCCTGTGTGCGTGTCAGTTTATATTTACTATAATAGCAGTGGTGCCTGTGTGTGTCAAGTTTATGTTCACTATAATAGCATTGGTGCCTGTGTGCGTGTCAGTTTATGTTTACTATAATAGCATTGGTGCCTGTGTGCGTGTCAGTTTATGTTTACTATAATAGCATTGGTGCCTGTGTGCGTGTCAGTTTATGTTTACTATAATAGCATTGGTGCCTGTGTGCGTGTCAGTTTATGTTTACTATAATAGCATTGGTGCCTGTGTGCGTGTCAGTTTATGTTTACAATAATAGCATTGGTGCCTGTGTGCGTGTCAGTTTATGTTTACTATAATAGCATGTCAGTTTATGTTTACGGTGCCTGTGTGCGTGTCAGTTTATGTTTACTATAATAGCATTGGTGCCTGTGTGCGTGTCAGTTTATGTTTACTATAATAGCATTGGTGCCTGTGTGCGTGCCAGTTTATGTTTACTATAATAGCATTGGTGCCTGTGTGTCAGTTTATGTTTACTAATAGCATTGGTGCCTGTGTGCGTGTCAGTTATGTTTACTATAATAGCATTGGTGCCTGTGTGCGTGTCAGTTTATGTTTACTATAATAGCATTGGTGCCTGTGTGCGTGTCAGTTTATGTTTACTATAATAGCATTGGTGCCTGTGTGCGTGTCAGTTTATGTTTACTATAATAGCATTGGTGCCTGTGTGCGTGTCAGTTTATGTTTACTATAATAGCATTGGTGCCTGTGTGCGTGTCAGTTTATGTTTACTATAATAGCATTGGTGCCTGTGTGCGTGTGCCTGTGTTTATGTTTACTATAATAGCATTGGTGCCTGTGTGTGCGTGTTTCTAGAACACAGTATTTCCAAATATATGGAATCATTGGTAGCCTGGAATCATTTCCATGTTGATAATTCATGGTCATCATTCCTGAATAAACAGTCGAGGAGGACATGTGTGTCATCGTCCTGTCCCTTACTCATCATGTCAGATGATGTCACATGTTCGTCTGGCTGCTCATTTTCAGACATTTAACCGAATGATAAGTTATGAGGAAAAGGCCCTACTTTACATGATGGCCCCCATGATGTCCTCGGGCCACTGGAGAGATGGAGAGATGCCGTATAACCTTGAGAAAGGGAAAATCTGACAGAAAGACACAATCTTGGGTTGTAAAAGTCACAAAAGTGACTTTTTACACACTACAGCCTGCATGATTTGTTGTCACTGGCCTAGACACAATACATCCACAATGTTAGTGTGGAATGATGTATTTTAAAAAAATAAATAATAATTAATAAAAAATTATAAACTAAATTGTCTTGAGCCAATAAGTATTCAAACCCTTTGTTAACAAAAGCCTAAGTCCAGGGGTAAAAATGTACTTAACAAGTCACATAATATGTTGCATGAACTCACTCTGTGTGCAATAATAGTGCTTAACATTATTTTTGAATGACTCGTTCAGCTCTGTAACCTAAACATACAATTTAGCTGTGAGGTCCCTCAGTCGAGCAGTGAATTTCAAACACAGATTCAACCACAAAGACCAAGGAAGTTTTCCACTGCCTCACAAAGAAGGGCACCTATTGGTAGATGGGTAAAAAATAAAACAAGCAGACCATGACTATCCCTTTGAGCAGGGTGAAGTTGTTAATTACACTTCGGATGGTGAATTAACACACCCAGTCACTACAGAAATACAGCCGTCCTTCCTAACTCAGTTGCCGCAGAGGAAGGAAACCACTCAGCGATTTCACCATGAGGCCAATGGTGACTTTAAAACAGTTACAGAGTTTAATGACTGTGATATAGGAGAAAGGTGAGGATGGATCAACAACATTGTAGTTATTCCACAATACTAACCTAAATGACAGAGTGAGAAGAAGGAAGCCTGTACAGAATACTAAACATTTCTAAACATGCTTCCTGTTTGCATCAAGGCACCATAATAATACTGCAAAACATGTGGCAAAGCAATTAACTTTCTGTCCTGAATAAAAAAGTGTTATGTTTGGGTCAAATCCAATCCAATACATTACTGAGTACCACTCTCTACATTTGCAAGCATAGTGGTGGCTGCATCATGTTATGGGTATGCTTGTAGTCATTAAGGACTGGGGAGTTTTTCAAGATAAAAAAGAAACAGAATGGAGCTAAAACAGGATAAATCCTAGAGGAAAACATGGTTCAGTTTGCTTTCCACAAGACACTGGGCGATTAATTCACCTTTATCAGGACAATAACCTACGACACAAGGTCAAATCTACACTGAAGACAAATTAATGTTCCTGAGTGTCCAAGTTACAGTTTAGACTTAAATCTGCTTGAATAATCTATGGCAAGACTTGAACAGGGTTGTCTAGCAACGATCAACAACCAATTTCACAGAACTGGAAGAATTTTGAAAATAATAATGGGAACATTTTGAACAATCCATGTGTGGAAAGCTCTTAGAGACTTGAAAGACTCACAGCTGTAATCGCTGCCAAAGGTGCTTCTACTAAAGTATTCACTAAGGGGTGTGAATACTTATGTAAATGAGATCTTTCTGTATTTCATTTCAATCAATTAGCTAACATTTTGAAAAACATGTTTTCTCTTTGTCATTATGTCATTATGTGTGTAGATGGCTGAGATTTTTTAAAATTTTGAATCCATTCTGAATTCAGACTGTAACACAACAAAATGTGGAATAAGTCAAGGGGTATGAATACTTTCTGGAAGCACAGCATATACTATAGTGTATATATTAGATCAACAGAAGGTGGTAACATGTTTCTGGATGACTGAACAATATATAATATATACCGTTTTAGCAGTGGCTGTTATCCAAAGCAATGTACAATAGAATGTGCTATTAAAAGTCACTTTGGATAGTAGCCCATATTCTATTCTATTCTATTCTATTCTATTCTATTCTATTCTATCTGTATTATATTCTATTCTATCTGTATTCTATTGTACTGTATTATATTCTATATGTATTCTATTATACTGTATTATATTCTATCTGATTTCTATTCTATCTGTATTATATTCTACTGTATTATATTCTATCTGTATTATATTCTACTGTATTCTATTATATCTGATTTCTATGCTATCTGTATTATATTCTACTGTATTCTATTCTACTGTATTCTATTCTATTTGATTTCTATTCTATCTGTATTATATTATATTCTACTGTATTCTATTCTATCTGATTTTTATTCTATCTGTATTATATTCTACTGCATTATATTCTACTGTATTCTATTATATCTGATTTCTATTTTATCTGTATTATATTCTACTGTATTCTATTCTACTGTATTCTATTCTATCTGATTTCTATTCTATCTGTATTCTATTCTACTGTATTCTATTATATTCTACTGTATTATATTATACTGTATTCTATTCTACTGAATTACTTTCTATTCTACTGAATTACTTTCTATTCTACTCTATTCTATTATATTCTGTATTAAATTATACTGTATTCAATTATACTGTATTCAATTATACTGTATTCTATTCTATATGTATTCTATTATACTGTATTCTATTATATTCTATCTGTATTCTATTATACTGTATTCAATTATACTGTAATCAATTATACTGTATTACATTCTATATGTATTCTATTCTACTGTATTCTATTATATTCTTCTGTATTCTATTCTATTATATCTGTATTCTATTCTATTATATATGTATTATATTATATTATATTATATCTGTATTATATTATATTCTTCTTTATTCTATTCTATTTTACTGTATTATATTATATCTGTATACTATTCTATTCTGTCTGTATTCTATTCTATTCTATTCTATCTGTATTATATTATATTATATTCTAGTGCATTCTATTCTATCTGTATTCTATTGTATTCAATCTGTATTCTCTTATATTTTATCTGTATTCTATTATATTATATTCCGCCATTCTCTATTCTATCTATATTCTATTCTATTCCACTGTATTCTATTATATTTGTATTCTATTCTATCTTTACGATATTCTACTCTATCTGTATTCTATTCTATTCTACTGTATTCTATTTGATCTGTATTCTATTCTACTCTATCTGTATTCTATTGTATTCTATATGTGTTCTATTCTATTCTACGGTATTCTATTATATTCTGTATTCTATTACATTGTATCTGTAGTCTATTGTATCTGTATTCTATGGTATTCTACCTACATTCTATTCTATTCTACTGTATTCTAATAAATCTGTGTCCTATTCTATTATACGGTATTCTATGTGTAACGGCATTCTGAGGTGGAAGAAGGAGAGGACCAAAGCACAGCGTGGTAAGTGTTCATCTTTTTAATAAGAAACTGAACACTTCAAAATACAAAACAACAAAGTGACAACCGAAACAGTTCTATCTGGTGCAGACACACAAAGACTGAAAATAACCACCCACAAAACACAAAGGAAAACAGGCTACCGAAATATGGTTCTCAATCAGGGACAACGATAGACAGCTGCCTCTGATTGAGAACCGCGGTGGCGGGTCTTGCGTGGAACGTGGACCCCACTTCACCACAGTTTTTCTCCGCCTCATTGTCCGCCTCCGTGGTCTCTTACGAGCGGTGACCCTCGCCTCCGACCTCGGACTGGGGACCCTAGAAATGGGTCCCGAATGGACGGGAGACTTCGGCAGCTCCGGAGTGAAGGGCGATTCTGGCATCGCCTGGCTGACTGACGGCTCTGGCGGCTCCTGGCTGGCTGATGGCTCTGGCGGCTCCTGGCTGGCTGGCGGCTCTGGCGGCTACTGGCTGGCTGACGGCTCTGGAGGCTCCTGGCTGACTGGCGGCTCTGGCTGCTCCTGCCTGACTGGCGGATCTGGCGGCTCCTGGCTGACTGGCGGCTCTGGCGGCTCCTGGCTGACTGGCGGCTCTGGCGGCTCCTGGCTGACTGACGGCTCAGGACAGACTGGCGGCTCTGGCGGCTCAGGACAGACGGCGGCTCAGGACAGATGGGAGACTCTGGCGGCTCAGGACAGATGGGAGACTCTGGCAGCTCAGGACAGACGGGAGACTCTGGCGTCTCAGGACAGAAGGGAGACTCTAACAGAGCTGGGCAGGAGGAAGGCTCTGGCAGCACAGGACAGGGGGGAGCACCTGTAGGGAGAAGACGGAAAGACAGCCTGGTACGGGGGGCTGCCACCGGAAGGCTGGTACGTGGAGGTGGCTCCGGATAGACCGGACCGTGCAGGCGCACTGGAGACCAGATGCGTAGAGCTGGCCGATACGAGTAGCTGGAATGTACCGCACCGGGGACACCGTGCGCTCCACCGCATAACACGGTGCCTGCCCGGTCCCTCTCGCTCTCCAGTAAGCACGGGAAGTTGGCGCAGGTCTCCTACCTGAACTCGCCACACTCCCTGTGTGCCCCCCTGAGTAGCCTCGTTTCACTGCCAAAAATAATATTCAACCATCTAGTGTTCAGCGAAATAACAACAGAATGTCAAATACAGGTAGTCTAGTCAAATAATTAACATCCAATCACATTAACCGTTACTCATCCAATCACATTAACCGTTACTCTCTCGCGGGAATTCCACTAACGGTCTGTAGCCAAACGTAGCTGCTGCTCATTCCGTTTGTGTGAAAATGGACAAATGGTTAAAAAAAGCAAGGCCCTCGTCCATAGAGACACATACCAGCTCTACTGGTAGTACTGCTACTACCAGCAGTACTACACCTGCACCTGTCGCAGAGCACATCCAATGCTAGCATCAGTAATTCTACACTTGTTATTAGCCCAGCTAGCATGGACACTGAAAGTTGTGAATCTGATGCAGCTGAAGAGTTACTGCCCCCTTATCCAGGAAAGCACCAAGCTACTGCCCCTTACCCAGGAAAGCACCAAGCTACTGCCCCTTATCCAGGAAAGCACCAAGCTACTGCCCCTTACCCAGGAAAGCACCAAGCTACTGCCCCTTATCCAGGAAAGCACCAAGCTACTGCCCCTTACCCAGGAAAGCACCAAGCTACTGCCCCTTACCCGGGAAAGCACCAAGCTACTGCCCCTTGCCCAGGAAAGCACCAAGCTACTGCCCCTTACCCAGGAAAGCACCAAGCTACTGCCCCTTATCCAGGAAAGCACCAAGCTACTGCCCCTTACCCAGGAAAGCACCAAGCTACTGCCCCTTACCCGGGAAAGCACCAAGCTACTGCCCCCTTACCCGGGAAAGCACCAAGCTACTGCCCCTTACCCTGGAAAGCACCAAGCTACTGCCCCTTACCCGGGAAAGCACCAAGCTACTGCCCCTTACCCAGGAAAGCACCAAGCTACTGCCCCTTACCCAGGAAAGCACCAAGCTACTGCCCCTTACCCAGGAAAGCACCAAGCTACTGCTCCCTTACCTGGGAAAGCACCAAGCTACTGCTCCCTTACCTGGGAAAGCACCAAGATACTGCTCCCTTACCCAGGAAAGCACCAAGCTACTGCCCCTTACCCAGGAAAGCACCAAGCTACTGCCCCTTACCCAGGAAAGCACCAAGCTACTGCCCCTTACTCAGGAAAGCACCAAGCTACCTTGGCACCACTAGGCTACCCTGCCCCCTCTACACTCTAACCACTAGGCTACCCTGCCGCCTCTACACTCTAACCACTAGGCTACCCTGCCGCCTCTACACTCTAACCACTAGTCTACCTGCCGCCTCTACACTCTAACCACTAGGCTACCCTGCCCCCTCTACACTCTAACCACTAGGCTACCCTGCCGCCTCTACACTCTAACCACTAGGCTACCCTGCCCCCTCTACACTCTAACCACTAGGCTACCCTGCCGCCCTACACTCTAACCACTAGGCTACCCTGCCGCCTCTACACTCTAACCACTAGGCTACCCTGCCGCCTCTACACTCTAACCACTAGGCTACCCTGCCGCCTCTACACTCTAACCACTAGGCTACCCTGCCGCCTCTACACTCTAACCACTAGGCTACCCTGCCACCTCTACACTCTAACCACTAGGCTACCCTGCCACCTCTACACTCTAACCACTAGGCTACCCTGCCACCTCTACACTCTAACCACTAGGCTACCCTGCCACCTCTACACTCTAACCACTGATTCAAGCTCTCTTCTTCTTGGACATTGGAAATTGAACACAGGATGTGCTGTCCAAGATGAGAGACCGAGAGCTGCTGACGAGCGACGACAGGGGTCTGTCTCTCTCTCCTTCAAGTGGAGGCCTAATTTACATTATCTTTACTTTAATAAAGATTTATCAAAGCTGGCTCTCCCCCCCAAAAAAACTTTATTGAATGAATCAGGAAGAGCGCCTGTAATTCAGAAAGAAACATCCTCCCACTTCGACCGCTGAGAGGCTGAAGATCAGTCAGATGATGCCTTTCAGAAACACTGTCATTTTCTACTATACAGACCTCCCTCTCTCTCTGCTACAAGTCACTATACAGACCCTCCTCTCTCTCTGCTACAAGTCACTTTACAGACCCTCCTCTCTCTCTGCTACAAGTCACTATACAGACCCTCCTCTCTCTCTGCTACAAGTCACTATACAGACCCTCCTCTCTCTCTGCTACAAGTCACTTTACAGACCCTCCTCTCTCTCTGCTACAAGTCACTACACAGACCCTCCTCTCTCTCTGCTACAAGTCACTATACAGACCCTCCTCTCTCTCTGCTACAAGTCACTACACAGACCCTCCTCTCTCTCTGCTACAAGTCACTATACAGACCCTCCTCTCTCTCTGCTACACGTCACTACACAGACCCCCCCCTCTCTCTGCTACAAGTCACTATACAGACCCTCCTCTCTCTCTGCTACAAGTCACTATACAGACCCTCCTCTTTCTGTGTTACAAGTCACTATACAGACCCTCCTCTCTCTGCTACAAGTCACTATACAGACCCTCCTCTCTGCTACAAGTCACTATACAGACCCTCCTCTCTCTCTGCTACAAGTCACTATACAGACCCTCCTCTCTCTGCTACAAGTCACTACACAGACCCCCCTCTCTCTCTGCTACAAGTCACTATACAGACCCTCCTCTCTCTCTGCTACAAGTCACTATACAGACCCTCCTCTCTCTGCTACAAGTCACTATACAGACCCTCCTCTCTCTCCCTGCTACAAGTCACTATACAGACCCTCCTCTCTCTCCCTGCTACAAGTCACTATACAGACCCTCCTCTCTCTCCCTGCTACAAGTCACTATACAGACCCTCCTCTCTGCTTACAAGTCACTATACAGACCCTCCTCTCTCTCCCTGCTACAAGTCACTATACAGACCCTCCTCTCTCTCCCTGCTACAAGTCACTATACAGACCCTCCTCTCTCTGCTTACAAGTCACTATACAGACCCTCCTCTCTCTGCTTACAAGTCACTATACAGACCCTCCTCTCTCTCCCTGCTACAAGTCACTATACAGACCCTCCTCTCTCTCCCTGCTACAAGTCACTATACAGACCCTCCTCTCTCTGCTTACAAGTCACTATACAGACCCTCCTCTCTCTGCTTACAAGTCACTATACAGACCCTCCTCTCTCTCCCTGCTACAAGTCGAGCAGAACGGATTGCCCCTCAAAACATGTATTTGTTTACTTGATATTTGAAGTACACAACATACAGAATATAATGAATAATCAATTGTACACTTCATAACAAAAGCAATTTCCAATCCCAGTAGAGGCAGACTGAGGGGAATACAGGAAAATGGAAAACAAGGGAATGATTTTTTCTGTCTCTGTGAAGCCATCCCAGCTCATCTTTTTTGATACAGTGCCAAGCATGGGTCAGTGAGAATCTCACACATCACAGGGGAACGCAGTGGGGTGAAGTAGCACTCTGACGAGATTGACATTCACTGTTTCCCATGTGAGAAAAATCTGGTTGCTAGGAAGATGCCAGTATCCTAATCGGTCATTTGTAGTTATTACACGCACATCTTTTTTTGGGGACGTTTTTGTTGTTGTTGTGGTTGTTTTTGTTGTTTTTGTTGTTGTTGTGGTTGTTTTTGTTGTTTTTGTTGTTGTTGTGGTTGTTGTTGTTGTTGTGGTTGTTGTTGTTGTTGTGGTTGTTGTTGTTGTTTTTGTTGTTGTTGTTGCTGCTGTTGTTGTTGTTGTTGCTGTTGTTAGTTGTTGCTGTTGTTGTTGTTGCTGTTGCATCACCTATTTGGGGAAATACATCTATAAAACAAAAAGCATATTAGCCTTCCAACACCCCTCCCACAACTAAAGTACCCATGGGCCTGCATCCCAAATAGCACCCCATTCCCTAAACATAGGGCACTACTTTTAGCCATGTGCTCTGGTGTAAAGCAGTGCACTTACTCCCCATTTAGGATGCAACCCCATGTTCTGAATGATGAATCCCCAGAACGAGGGGGAGGGGGACGGGGGACGGGACAAAGACACAAACCATTCATATGGAAAATTCCTCCGCTAAATATGAAACCCAAAACTACAACAAACAAACAAACCAAAACAAAGACCACTCCAGTTAATTACACAATGAATCTGCTCCCTAATTATTGAGCAACATCATCGCTGAGTGTATTTATCAGTGTTCAAACAGACATTTTGTTAGTAATCACTGAACGAGGGGACGATAGACGATACAGTGATACTCTGTGTTACCCTGAAGAGATGTTGATGTCAGTATATAATGTTATAATATACAATTCATATAATATACAATTATCTAGTATTTGTTTTTTTAGATAGAATGATACATCACCTTCGGTAATTCAATGGCAGGGATAGTGTCCCAAATGGAGCCCTATTCCCTATATAGTACACTACTTTAGACCAGAGCCCTATTCCCTATATAGTACACTACTTTAGACCAGAGCCCTATTCCCTATATAGTACACTACTTTAGACCAGAGCCCTATTCCCTATATAGTACACTACTTTAGACCAGAGCCCTATTCCCTATATAGTGCACTACTTTAGACCAGGACCCTATTCCCTATATAGTGCACTACTTCAGACCAGGGCCCTATTCCCTATTTAGTGCACTACTTTAGACCAGAGCCCTATTCCCTGTATAGTACACTACTATAGACCAGGGCCCTATTCTCTATTTAGTGCACTACTTTTGACCAGAGCCCTATTCCCTATGTAGTGCACTACTTTAGACCAGAGCCCTATTCTATATATAGTACACTACTTTAGACCAGAACCCTATTCCCTATATAGTGCACTACTATAGACCAGAGCCCTATTCCCTATGTAGTGCACTACTATAGACCAGAGCCCTATTCCCTATGTAGTGCACTACTATAGACCAGAGCCCTATTCCCAATATAGTACACTACTTTAGACCAGAGCCCTATTCCCTATATAGTACACTACTTTAGACCAGAGCCCTATTCCCTATATAGTGCACTACTTTAGACCAGGATCCTATTCCCTATATAGTGCACTACTTTAGACCAGAGCCCTATTCCCTATATAGTGCACTACTTTAGACCAGAGCCCTATTCCCTATATAGTGTGATACTGTTGACCAGAACCCCAAAAGTAGTGCACTATATAAGGAATAGGGTGCCATTTGGGATGTACCTGCAGGCTTGTACTTCTGATTTGTGTGTCTGGTCTGACTGCTGTATTTCAGATCAGTGCGTCTGGCACCATCCCTAAGGTGAATCATGGTGGTGGCAGCATCATGCAATGGGCATGTTTTTCAGCAGCAGGAACTGGGACCTCAGATTGGGGCGAAGGTTCACCTTCCAACAGGATAACGACCCTAAGCACACAGCCAAGACAACGCAGGAGACTCGGGACAAGTCTCTGAATGTACTTGAGTGGCCCAACCAGAGCCCAGACTTGAACCCGATCGAACATCGTGTTTGAGAACCTGACAGTGTTTGAGAGGATCTGCAGAGAAGAATGGGAGAAACTCCCCAAATACAGGTGTGCCAAGCTTGTAGCATCATACCCAAGAAGACTAGAGTCTGTAATCGCTGCCAAAGGTGCTTCAACAAAGTACTGAGTAAAGGGTCTGAATACTTATGTAAATGTGATATTTCTCGGCTTAAACAAAAAAGAAGGTAAAAATGGATAAAATCCAGTTTTTGCTTTGTCATTATGGGGTATTGTTATGTCATGGGGTATTGTGATGTCATTATGGGTTATTGTGATGTCATTATGGGTTATTGTGATGTCATTATGGGGTTTTGTGATGCCATTATGGGGTTTTGTGATGTCATTATGGGTTATTGTGATGTCATTATGGGGTATTGTGTGTAGATTGATGAGGAAAAAAATGTGATACATTTTAGAATAAGGCTGTAACCTAACAAAATGTGGAAAAAAAGTCACGCTGTCTGAATACAATCCCGAAGGCTCTGTATACACAGCAGTCAACTGTATTCACAGCAGAAAAAAAGACTCAGAAATGGTTTAGTCAACTGACTTAACATAGCTGTTATTAAATCAGGATTATTATGAGAGGACGTTAAGCTGTTTTTAAGAGTCAACACCTGCTGATGACAATTCCTGCTGTGGATTATAACAGAATCTTCCGTACCCTGATCAGCTGTTGAAGGGACATGATGGCTTTAATGAAGCCTGTAACTGACTTCCTGAGTCCGTACCCTGATCAGCTGTTGAAGGGACATGATGGCTTTAATGAAGCCTGTAACTGACTTCTTGAGTCCGTACCCTGATCAGCTGTTGAAGGGACATGATGGCTTTAATGAAGCCTGTAACTGACTTCCTGAGTCCGTACCCTGATCAGCTGTTGAAGGGACATGATGGCTTTAATGAAGCCTGTAACTGACTTCCTGAGTCCGTACCCTGATCAGCTGTTGAAGGGACATGATGGCTTTAATGAAGCCTGTAACTGACTTCCTGAGTCCGTACCCTGATCAGCTGTTGAAGGGACATGATGGCTTTAATGAAGCCTGTAACTGACTTCCTGAGTCCGTACCCTGATCAGCTGTTGAAGGGACATGATGGCTTTAATGAAGCCTGTAACTGACTTCCTGAGTCCGTACCCTGATCAGCTGTTGAAGGGACATGATGGCTTTAATGAAGCCTGTAACTGACTTCCTGAGTCCGTACCCTGATCAGCTGTTGAAGGGACATGATGGCTTTAATGAAGCCTGTAACTGACTTCCTGAGTCCGTACCCTGATCAGCTGTTGAAGGGACATGATGGCTTTAATGAAGCCTGTAACTGACTTCCTGAGTCCGTACCCTGATCAGCTGTTGAAGGGACAGAATAATGGGTGTTATAATGTATCAGAATGCTTTAGTACATTTACACTTTAGTCCTTGAGTAGATCTCTTATCCACAGCCACTTACAGTTTGTGTATTCATCTTCAGATGGCTAGGTGAGACAACCACATATCACAGTAGTTAGTATATTCAGATAGCTAGGTGGGACAATCACATATCACAGTAGTTAGTATATTCAGATAGCTAGGAGGGACAACCACATATCACAGTAGTTAGTATATTCAGATAGCTAGGTAAGACAACCACACATCACAGTAGTTAGTATATTCAGATAGCTAGGTGAGACAACCACATATCACAGTAGTTAGTATATTCAGATAGCTAGGAGGGACAACCACATATCACAGTAGTTAGTATATTCAGATAGCTAGGTGAGACAACCACATATCACAGTAGTTAGTATATTCAGATAGCTAGGTGGGACAACCGCATATCACAGTAGTTAGTATATTCAGATAGCTAGGTGAGACAACCACATATCACAGTAGTTAGTATATTCATCTTCAGATAGCTAGGTGAGACAACCACATATCACAGTAGTTAGTATATTCAGATAGCTAGGTGGGACAACCGCATATCACAGTAGTTAGTATATTCAGATAGCTAGGTCAGACAACCACATATCACAGTAGTTAGTATATTCAGATAGCTAGGTGAGACAACCACATATCACAGTAGTTAGTATATTCAGATAGCTAGGTGGGACAACCACATATCACAGTAGTTAGTATATTCAGATAGCTAGGTGAGACAACCACATATCACAGTAGTTAGTATATTCAGATAGCTAGGTGAGACAACCACATATCACAGTAGTTAGTATATTCAGATAGCTAGGTGGACAACCACATATTACAGTAGTTAGTATATTCAGATAGCTAGGTGGGACAACCACATATCACAGTAGTTAGTATATTCAGATAGCTAGGTGAGACAACCACATATCACAGTAGTTAGTATATTCAGATAGCTAGGTGAGACAACCACATATCACATTAGTTAGAGAGAGAGAGAGCGAAGGCTTAGAGAGAAAAAGAGGAGTGTGTCACCATAACTACCTCTCTGATATGATGCCATATAAGGGCATGCCACCATAACTACCTATCTGATATGATGCCCTCTAAGGGTATGTCACCATAACAACCTTTCTGACATGATGCCCTCTAAGGGCCTTGGAAACATCCACAGGCAGCACCAGAGTCTCTAGTCTAGCGGCCTGTTGGAGAGAGGTAGGGGGAGGAAGGGGGGGGGGGGTGAGAGAGAGAGACAGACAGACAGACAGACAGACAGACAGACAGACAGACAGACAGACAGACAGACAGACAGAGAGAGAGAGAGAGAGAGAGAGAGAGAGAGAGAGAGAGAGAGAGAGAGAGAGAGGAGAGTTGGCTAGCTTTCTTGTACCTCTGGGCCCAACACCCTTAACTCATGGCTGGCAGCAGTGATTACGTTGCCAGTCCTATTCCACCCAGGCCAGTTGTGTTAATGTTTCAGATACAGGGGGAGGAGAGCTCGAAAGGGTAACTGAGTGTAATGTGTGTGAGTGTGTGTGTGTAGTCTGTGTGTATGTGTGTGAGTGTAGTGTGTGTGTGTGAGTGTAGTGTGTGTGTGTGTCTTTTAGTGTGTGTGTGTGTGTGTGCGTGTGTGTGTGTTTTTAGTGTGTGTGTGCGTGTGTGTGTGTGTCTGCGTGTGTGAGTGTTTGTGTAGTGTGTGAGAGTGTGAGTGTAGTGTGTGTGAGTGTGTGTGTGTGGGTGTGTGTGTGTGTGTGTGTGGATATAGTGTGTGTGAGTGTGTGAGTGTAGTCTGTGTTGAGTGTAGTGTGTGTGTTTTTGTGTGTGTGTGTGTGTGTGTGTGTGTGTGTGTGTGTGTGTGTGTGTGTGTGTGTGTGTGTGTGTGTGTGTGTGTGTGCAGTGTTTGTGTAGTGTGTGGTGTATGTAGTGTGTGTGTAGCGTGTGTGTATTGTGTGTGCAGTGTTTGTGTAGTGTGTGGTGTGTGTAGTGTGTGTGTTGTGTGTTTAGTGTGTTTGTAGTGTGTGTGGTGTGTGTAGTGTGTTTGTAGTGTGTGTGTAGTGTGTGTGTAGTGTGTGTGTAGTGTGTTTGTAGTGTGTGTGTAGTGTGTGTGGTGTGTGTAGTGTGTGTCTAGTGCATGTAGTGTGTTTGTAGTGTGTTTGTAGTGTGTGTGTAGTGTGTGTGTAGTGTGTGTGTAGTGTGTGTAATGTGTTTAGTGTGTAATGTGTGTAGTGTGTGTGTAGTGTGTGTAATGTGTGTAGTGTGTGTAATGTGTAGTGTGTGTAATGTGTGTAGTGTGTGTAATGTGTGTAGTGTGTGTGTAGTGTGTGTAATGTGTGTAGTGTGTGTGTAGTGTGTGTGTAGTGTGTAGTGTGTGTATAGTGTGTGTGTAGTGTGTAGTGTGTGTGTAGTTAGTGCACTGCTTTTCAACAGGGCACATAAGACAACAGCTCCTTTTGGGACACAGACATATTTCAGAGGAAGAGAAAACCTTTATTAACTAGATGAGGCTGTCATCCATTGGAAGTACTTGTTCCTTATAGTATAATGCTACTGGTTTAAGTACTTGTTCCTAATAGTATAATGCTACTGGTTTAAGTACTTGTTCCTAACAGTATAATGCTACTGGTTTAAGTACTTGTTCCTAACAATATAATGCTACTGGTTTAAGTACTTGTTCCTAATAGTATAATGCTACTGGTTTAAGTACTTGTTCCTAACAGTATAATGCTACTGGGTTAAGTACTTGTTCCTAATAGTATAATGCTACTGGTTTAAGTACTTGTTCCTAATAGTATAATGCTACTGGTTTAAGTACTTGTTCCTAACAGTATAATGCTACTGGTTTAAGTACTTGTTCCTAACAGTATAATGCTACTGGTTTAAGTACTTGTTCCTAATAGTATAATGCTACTGGTTTAAGTACTTGTTCCTAACAGTATAATGCTACTGGTTTAAGTACTTGTTCCTAACAGTATAATGCTACTGGTTCAAGTACTTGTTCCTAACAGTATAATGCTACTGGTTTAAGTACTTGTTCCTAATAGTATAATGCTACTGGTTTAAGTACTTGTTCCTAACAGTATAATGCTACTGGTTTAAGTACTTGTTCCTAACAGTATAATGCTCCTGGTTTAAGTACTTGTTCCTAATAGTATAATGCTACTGGTTTAAGTACTTGTTCCTAACAGTATAATGCTACTGGTTTAAGTACTTGTTCCTAACAGTATAATGCTCCTGGTTTAAGTACTTGTTCCTAATAGTATAATGCTACTGGTTTAAGTACTTGTTCCTAACAGTATAATGCTACTGGTTTAAGTACTTGTTCCTAACAATATAATGCTACTGGTTTAAGTACTTGTTCCTAATAGTATAATGCTACTATTTTTCAATGTTTTTACTTAACCTTTCTTTAACTAGGCAAGTCAGTTAAGAACACTGGGCCAATTGTACGCCGCCTTATGGGACTCCCACTCATGGCCGGTTGTGATACAGTCTGGAATCGAACCAGGGTGTCTGTGGTGACGACTCAAGCACTGAAATGCAGTGCCTTTGAGTATGGAGATAGAGAGGAGGGAGAGAGAGAGAGACGTGGAGGGAGAGAGAGGAGAAGGGAGAGAGAGAGGAGGAGGGAGAGAGAGAGGAGGGAGAGAGAGAGGAGGGAGAGAGAGAGGAGGGAGAGAGAGGAGGAGGGAGAGAGGAGGGAGAGAGAGACGTGGAGGGAGAGAGAGAGGAGGAGGGAGAGAGAGGAGGAGGAGGAGGAGGGAGAGAGAGATGTGGATGGAGAGAAAGAGGAGGAGGGAGAGAGAGGAGGAGGTGGAGGGAGAGAGAGAGACGTGGCTGGATAGAGAGAGAGAAGGAAGAGAGAGAGGAGGAGGGAGAGAGAGAGGAGGAGGAGGGAGAGGACATGGAGGGAGAGAAAGGGACAGATGCAGGGAGAGAGAGAGAGACATGGTGGGAGAGAGAGGGAGGAGGGGGGAGAGAGGAGGGAGATAGAGGGAGAGGTGGTAGGAGAGAGAAAGAGAGGAGGAGAGAGAGGGATGAGGGGGAGAGAGAGGGGAGGGAGAGAGAGACGTGGAAGGAGAGAGGGAGATCGAGACATGGAGGGAGAGAAAGAGAAGGAGGGAGAGAGAGAGGAGGAGGGAGAGAGAGAGGAGGAGGAGGGAGAGAGAGAGACGTGGAGGGAGAGAGAGAGACGTGGAGGGAGAGAGAGGGAGAGATGGAGATGGAGGGAGAGAGAGAGACGTGGAGGGAGAGAGAGGGAGAGATGGAGGTGGAGGGAGAGAGAGAGACGCGGAGTGAGAGAGAGGGAGAGATGGAGGTGGAGGGAGAGAGAGAGACGTGGATTGAGAGAGAGGGAGAGATGGAGGTGGAGGGAGAGAGAGAGATGTGGAGTGAGAGAGAGGGAGGAGGGAGAGATTGGACACACATTGGACACTTTATGGAACGCAAAGCCTTCACGGTCTCATCCTGGAATATCCAAGGCCTGAGGTAATCTGTCTTTTGCCTAAAGAGCAGGAACATGGACCTCTAGGTTACAGAGACCTGGTCGTCCCATCCACCAAACTACCAGGTGGCGAAATGGGTAAGGGACTCAGGGGGTATGCCACTTAGTGTAGAGCAGACCTAACTCACTCTTAAATGAATCAAAACAGGAACATTTTACGTTTGGCTAGAAATTCTAAAGGAAATGATCTTAACAGAGAAAAATGACCTCTAAGCTTCCCTATCAAATAATAAACATTCTAACAGAAAACCTAAGAAAGAAATTGAGAAACCTGTCCAACCAAAAACATAGAGACCCGGAAAACATGAGTCTACGCCTTCACTATGGTGAATCACTTAAACAATACAGAAATGCACTACGGAAAAAGAAGGAACAGCTCGTCAGAAATCATCTCAATGTAATTGAAGAATCCAAAGAATCTAGAGTTTTCTTTACTGATCATCATTTCCTGACAGCTTGCATGATGACGAGTTCATCACACGACTGGCCTATCTGGTTGATGTTTTTTCTCACCTGAATGATCTGAATCTAGGATTACAGGATTTTGTGAGCAACAACATTGAGGCTCTGATTAAGAAGTTGGAGCTCTTCTCTGTCTGCATTAACAAGGACAACACACAGGTCTTTTCATTGTGAGAGTGGATTCTCGGCCCTCACTAGCATGAAAACTAAATGCAGACACAGACTGTGTGTGGGAAATGATTTAAGACTGAGACTCTCTCCATACAAAAAGTAACTTCCTCACCATTTTAGATAAGCATGCTCCGTTCAAAAAATGCAGAACTAAGAACAGATACAGCCCTTGGTTCACTCCAGACCTGACTGCCCTCGACCAGCACAAAAACATCCTGAGGCGGACTGCAATAGCATCGAATAGTCCCCGCGATATGCAACTGATCAGGGAAGTCAAGAACCAATAGACGCAGTCAGTCAGGAAAGCGAAGGTCAGCTTCTTCAGGCAGAAGTTTGCATCCTGTAGCTCCAACTCCAGAAAGTTCTGGGACACTGTGAAGTCCATGGAGAACAAGAGCACCTCCTCCCAGCTGCCCACTGCACTGAGGCTAGGTAACACGGTCACCACCGATAAATCCATGATTATCGAAAACTTCAACAAGCATTTCTCAACGGCTGGCCATGCCTTCCGCCTGGCTACTCCAACCCTCTCCGCTATGCAATCTGGTTTCCGAGCCGGTCACGGGTGCACCTCAGCCACACTCAAGGTACTAAACGATATCATAACCACCATCGATAAAAGGCAGTACTGTGCAGCCGTCTTCATCGACCTTGCCAAGGCTTTCGACTCTGTCAATCACCATATTCTTATCGGCAGACTCAGTAGCCTCGGTTTTTCGGATGACTGCCTTGCCTGGTTCACCAATGACTTTGCAGACAGAGTTCAGTGTGTCAAATCGGAGGGCGTGCTGTCCGGTCCGCTGGCAGTCTCTATGGGGGTGCCACAGGGTTCAATTCTCGGGCCGACTCTTTTCTCTGTATATATCAATGATGTTGCTCTTGCTGCGGGCGATTCCCTGATCCACCTCTACGCAGACGACACCATTCTATATACTTTCGGCCCGTCATTGGACACTGTGCTATCTAACCTCCAAACGAGCTTCAATGCCATACAACACTCCTTCCATGGCCTCCAAATGCTCTTAAACGCTAGTAAAACCAAATGCATGCTTTTCAACCGATCGCTGCCTGCACCCACACGCCCGACTAGCATCACCACCCTGGATGGTTCCGACCTTGAATATGTGGACATCTATAAGTACCTAGGTGTCTGGCTAGACTGCAAACTCTCCTTCCAGACTCATATCAAACATCTCCAATCGAAAATCAAATCAAGAGTCGGCTTTCTATTCCACAACAAAGCCTCCTTCACTCACGCTGCCAAGCTTACCCTAGTAAAACTGACTATCCTACCGATCCTCGACTTCGGCGATGTCATCTACAAAATTGCTTCCAACACTCTACTCAGCAAACTGGATGCAGTTTATCACAGCGCCATCCGTTTTGTCACTAAAGCACCTTATACCACCCACCACTGCGACTTGTATGCTCTAGTCGGCTGGCCCTTGCTACATATTCGTCGCCAGACCCACTGGCTCCAGGTCATCTACAAGTCCATGCTAGGTAAAGCTCCGCCTTATCTCAGTTCACTGGTCACGATGGCAACACCCATCCATCCGTATCACGCGCTCCAGCAGGTGTATCTCACTGATCATCCCTAAAGCCAACACCTCATTTGGCCGCCTTTCGTTCCAGTACTCTGCTGCCTGTGACTGGAACGAATTGCAAAAATCGCTGAAGTTGGAGACTTTCATCTCCCTCACCAACTTCAAACATCAGCTATCTGAGCAGCGAACCGATCGCTGCAGCTGTACATAGTCTATTGGTAAATAGCCCACCCATTTTCACCTACCTCATCCCCACACTGTTTTTATTTATTTACTTTTCTGCTCTTTTGCACACCAATATCTCTACCTGCACATGACCATCTGACCATTTATCACTCCAGTGTTAATCTGCAAAATTGTAATTATTCGCCTACCTCCTCATGCCTTTTGCACACATTGTATATAGACTCCCCTTTTTTTCTACTGTGTTATTGACTTGTTAATTGTTTACTCCATGTGTAACTCTGTGTTGTCTGTTCACACTGCTATGCTTTATCTTGGCCAGGTCGCAGTTGCAAATGAGAACTTGTTCTCAACTAGCCTACCTGGTTAAATAAAGGTGAAATAAAAATAAAAATAAACAACCCAACATTGCAGAGTTATGTGCCTTTCAAGCACACCCTTCTCATTATGTGGTGAGTTATTCATTTTCGATTAACCTCTGGCTCCTACCTGGCACGCAGGCGTCCCATCTAGAGCTCTGGAAATGCAAATGCGCTACGCTAAATGCTAATAGTACTAGTTAAAACTCAAACGTTCATTAAAATACACATGCAGGGTATTGAATTAAAGCTACACTCATTGTGAATCCAGGCAACAAGTCAGATTTTTAAAATGCTTTTCGGCGAAAGCATGAGAAGCTATTATCTGATAGCATGTAACACCCCAAAAGACCCGCAGGGGACGTAAACAAAATAATTAGCATAGTCGTCGCTACACAAACCGCACAAATAAAATATAAAACATTCATTACCTTTGACCATCTTCTTTGTTGGCACTCCTAGATGTCCCATAATCACTATTGGGTCTTTTTTCCGATTAAATCGGTCCATATATAGCCTAGATATCGATCTATGAAGACTGTGTGATAAACTGAAAAAAATAGCGTTTCATAACGTAATGTCATTTTTTTAAATTCAAAAAGTCGACGATAAACTTTCACAAAACACTTCGAAATACTTTTGTAATGCAACTTTAGGTATTAGTACACGTTAATAAGCGATAAAATTCATCAGGAGGCGATGTCAATTCTATAGGTGTCTGTCTCGAAAAAATGTCTGGAGAGAGCTCGACCAAAACATCCGGTCGGAGACCGGAGGGAATCGGTTCCCTTGATTCGGTATGACCAAGAATCAAAGCTGAATCAAATGACAAGACTGTCAGGACCCGGTTACGAACCCGGGTCTCCGGAGTGAGAAACAGTCACTTAACCAACTGAGCCACGAATAGTCGGCAGAACCCAGAAGATGAGGCAGACACAGCAGTACTTGAGACGGTGTATTTAATGAAGTAAAAAGTGAAGTTCTTCAGGAAAACATGTAACTCCACAACCTCAAAAGGAATCCTACAAGAACAAAGGTAATCCTCCAAGACAAAAAAGGTAAATCCACAAGATGGAAGGTAAAGCACAAAAAGCCTCAAAAGATACTCAAAAAAACAAACAAACAAGAACAAAAAACAGAATTCCACAAAAGAGTCCACAGGGATCAACAAGAGTTCTCAGAGTACTAGGGCTGGGTGCTAACATACAAACACAGAGCAAAGAACTGAGGAAAACAAAGGGTTTAAATACAATCAGGGGAAACGAGGCACAGGTGCAAATAATAATGGGGATCAAGGGAAAACAAAAGGTCAAAAGGCACAATGGGGGCATCTAGTGACCAAAAACCGGAACAACCCTGGCCAAATCCTGACAAAGACTCTAGACAATGTGTGGAAGCTGTAGGCACTGCAACCTCGGCCTCATTTAATTCGGTTCACTTTGAACAATTCCTTGAAGTCGGAAATGGATATTTATTTCCATTTTCAGTGATCAGATTTTCCTGCACTTTTCGATGAAACGCACGTTCTGTTATAGTCACAGCCGTGATTTAACCAGTTTTATAAACGTCTGAGTGTTTTCTATCGACACATACTAATCATATGCATATACTATATTCCTGGCCTGAGTATCAGGGCGCTGAAATGTTGCGCGATTTTTAACAGAATGTTCAAAAAAGTAGAGGGTCGACTTAACAGGTTAACAAATAAAGTTTTATATGTAAGAGGGTTAAATAAAGAGCAAAATAATGTATATTATTATGTTATTATTTGTGGCCTGGTCCTATCAGAGCTCTTTGTCACTTCCCACGAGACGGGATGTGACAAAAACTCACACTCATTCTTATGTTTAATAAATGTATTGTATAGTGTGTGTTTGGCAGGCTTACAATGAAGGCAAAAAAACAACATTTGAGAGTGTGCTGACCCTGATGCTAGAGGGGGTACAGCTGACCCTGGTGCTAGAGGGGGTACGGCTGACCCTGATGCTAGAGGGGGTACGGCTGACCCTGGTGGGAAACAGTTTCTAGATGGAATTTGTAGTTGTGGTCCTGGCGACTGAGGCTTTTTTGGAACACCATTTCTTTGTCTTAATGAGATTGACGGTCAAGTCCCAGGTTTGACAAAATCTTGCAGACGTTTTAGGTGCTGCTGTAGGCCCTCTTTGGTTGGAGACAGAAGCACCAGATCATCAGAAAACAGTAGACATTTGACTTCAGATTCTAGTTGGGTGAGGCCGGGTGCTGCTGTCACGACTTCCGCCGAAGTCGGTTCCTCTCCTTGTTCGGCGGTCGTCATCACCGGTCTTCTAGCCATCGCCGAGCCACCTTTCATTTTCCATTTGTTTTGTCTTGTTTTCCCACACACCTGGTTTTACATTTCCCTCATTACTTGTTGTGTATTTAACCCTCTGTTCCCCCCCCCATGTCTGTGTGTGACATTGTTTGTTTTAAGTGCACATTTTGTGACTGGTGTTTGTGCACATTTTGTGACTGGTGCTTGTGCACATTGTGACTGGTGTTTGTGCACATTGTGATTGGTGCTTGTGCACATTGTGACTGGTGTTTGTGCACATTGTGACTGGTGCTTGTGCACATTGTGACTGGTGCTTGTGCACATTTTGTGACTGGTGCGCGATGGGTTTTGTACACATATTTTGTTATTCTGGATGCCGTTGGTTTTGATAATTAAACTGCTCCGGTTATTACCCTGTTCTGCTCTCTTGCCACCAGTTACTTTTCATGTGCCCTCGACAATTCGTTGCTATAAATGTTGAAGAGGGTGGGGCTTAAGCTGCATCCCTGTCTCACCCCACGGCCCTGTGTGGAAAGAAATGTCTGTGTTTTTGCCAATTTTAAACACGCACTAGTTGTTTGTGTACAAATGTTTTTATAATGTCGTGTGTTTTTCCCACAACACCACTTTCCATCAATTTGTAAAGCAAACCCTCATGCCAAACTGGGGCCTCTCTCTTCCCCTCCCTCTCTAATCACACTGGTTAGTCCTGTATAGTCTCATCCCCTCTCTGATACTGCAACTGATCCACTTCAGAGCTCCCGTTACTCCCAGACTTTAGTCTGTATCCCAAATGGAAACCCCATTCCCTATTTAGTACACTACTTTTTGACCAGGATCCATTTAGTCTCTGGGACAGTAAAGGGACCTAAGAGGTGGGCCAGAGGCAGTACCAGCGAGGGGATGAGACTACTGTATACGGCACTAACCAGTGTATCTTCTGTATTCTATGTCAGAAAAGGTTTCATTCCTTATACAGTATTTCAATGGTTCACTCCTTGTAGGATTATAGAGTATTTCAATGGTTCACTCCTTGTAGGATTATAGAGTATTTCAATGGTTCACTCCTTGTAGGATTATACAGTATATTCAAATGTCAGTATGTTTTGAATATATACTCTGTTTGGACTCTTTGTAATGTATTTTGTGACACCTGTGAGACAATAAATTATATAACACGATGCCTCTCCCCGGTACAATTGGTCTGCCTGCAAAACAAGATTTACACACTGTGGCAGACGGCAGGGAGAGGTGAGGGGAGTGGTTAATGAGGGGAGGTATCTTGCAGGCCGCTGGCTGCACCCCCGAGCCTTATATGGACTGTGGTTCATTATGCCAGGGAGTGATTTGGGATAAAGAAGGAAGCAGCCTGCAGAAAGGGGCAGAGCAGGAGAGAGAGAGAGAGACAAGTGTGTTATGAAGAATGGGAGAAGAGAGATCTGTGAGATTACCTGTTGTGGCCTGGTCTGTCGAACTACTCCCCCTTTGTGGACCGGATTGGCTGAAGACCCGAGTGTGAGGACAACCTCCCCTTTGCGTATTGGACCGGATTGGCTGAAGACCCGAGTGTGAGGACTACCCCTTGGAAAACGGAACGGACAACGAGAACGGCTTTTGGACTGTGAAGTAATTGGTGAATTCCCCCTTCTTTCTACAGTGTACCGAAATCCCTAATAAACTCCCCATTTGCATTCTATTTGTGCTACTGGTGCATGTTTTGTTATTGAACTTGGTGACGTGGAAATCCCACACCCTTGAGCCTGTTTGAACACGCACACACACACACACACACACACACACACACACACACACACACACACACACACACACACACACACACACACACACACACACACACACACACACACACACACACACACACACACACACACACACACAGCAGTGTCCCTCCAATGTCAGACCTGTCTACATTCTGACTGAGATGAGGCTGGAGACAGACTGCTACATTGTATCATTGAGAGAGAGAGAGAGAGAGAGAGAGAGAGGGAGAGAGGGAGAGAGATTCCATCCTCTCATCTCCTCCTCCTCCTCTTCAAGGTCTATTTAATAAGGTGTTCTGACTGCAGATAAACATCACTGTCAACCAGGTTGATATTTTTCTCCTGTTGTGGCAACTCTCTCTCTCTCTCTCACAGTCCTTTTACCTGGGAGAGCTGAGTAGAGCCGGGAAGCATGCCGTGGTATGGAGGTGGTGTGTATGTGTGTGTGTGTGTGTGTGCCTGAACCATGATGTGTGTGTGTGTGTGTGTGTGTGTGTGTGTGTGTGTGTGTGTGTGTGTGTGTGTGTGTGTGTGTGTGTGTGTGTGTGTGTGTATGTGTGTGTGTGTGTGTGTGCCTGAACCATGATGTGTGTGTGTGTGTGTGTGTGTGTGTATGTGGTGTGTGTGTGTGTGTGTGTGTGTGTGTGTGTGTCATGCAGCAACCTGCAGACTGAATGTGCTTCCTTCCAGGGGCTGGGAGATAAGGGGTGCGACGCAGATACGTGTCCCCGGCTCTGGTTCCTGGTTCTGCTAGGAACACATCATTCATTCACAAAGGAGGATTTGAACATATACACTATCCATACAAAAGTATGTGGACACGCCTTCAAATTAGTGGATTCAGCTATTTCAGCCATACCCGTTGCTGACAGTTGTGTAAAATTGAGCCCGCAGCCATGCAATCTCCATAGACAAACATTGGCAGTAGAATGGCCTTACTGAAGAAATCAGTGACTTTCAACGTGGCACCGTCATAGGATGCCACCTTTCCAAATTTCTGCCCTACTAGAGATGCCCCGGTCAACTGTAAGCTCTGATATTGTGAAGTGGAAACGTCTAGGAGCAACCACGGCTCAGCCACGAAGTGGTAGGCCACACAGGCTCACAGAATGTGCTGAGGCACATAACGCTGTCCTGGGTTACAACACTCAAAACCGAGTTCCAAACGAGAAGCAATGTTGGTCAGGAGCTTCATGAAATGGGTTTCATGAATCTGGGTTTGGCGGATGCCAGGAGAACGCTACCTGCCCCGATGCAAAGTGACAACTGTAAAGTTTGGTGGAGGAGGAATGATGGTCTGGGGCTGTTTTTCACAGTTCTGGCTAGGCCAGTGATGGGAAATCTTAACGCTACAGCATACAATGACATTCTAGATTCTTCTGTTTTCCAACTTTATGGCAACAGTTTGGGTAAGGCCCTTCCCTATTTCAAAATGACAATGCCCCCATGCACAAAGTGAGGTCCATACAGAAATGGTTTGTCGCGATTGGTGTGGAAGAACATGACTGGCCTGACATCAACCCCATCAAACCCATCGAAAACTTTTGGGATGAATTGGAACGGTGATTGCTAGCCAGGCCTAATCACCCAACCTCAGTGCCCGACCTCACTAATGCTCTTCTGGCTGAATGGAAGCAAGTCCCCACAGCAATGTTCCAACATATAGTGGAAAGCCTTCCCAGAAGAGTGGAGGCTGTTATAGCAGCAATGTTCCAACATCTAGTGGAAAGCCTTCCCAGAAGAGTGGAGGCTGTTATAGCAGCAATGTTCCAACATCTAGTGGAAAGCCTTCCCAGAAGAGTGGAGGCTGTTATAGCAGCAATGTTCCTACATCTAGTGGAAAGCCCTCTCCAGAAGAGTGGAGGCTGTTATAGCAGCAATGTTCCAACATCTAGTAGCAAAGGGGGGACCAACTCCATATTAATTACCATGATTTTTGAATGAGATGTTCAACATACTTTTGGTCATGCAGTATACTTGGTGACGCGACGGCAGAGAGAGAAGGATATAATGAATGAAACGGAGCCTAGTTTCCTGTTCAGAACACAATTGAAAACATGCTATTGCAAAAGTTTGATATCACAGAATTGAATAGAACACTATGTTTTCTGTAAGCAGTAACACAAAAAGTCCCAGAAGACACCTGGTCCATGATGCAGACCTGTTGTTTTTATAAAGTCCCAGAATACACCTGGTCCATGATGCAGACCGGTTGTGTTTATAAAGTCCCAGAAGACACCTGGTCCATGATGCAGACATGTTGTGTTTATAAAGTCCCAGAAGACACCTGGTCCATGATGCAGACATGTTGTGTTTATAAAATCCCAGAATACACCTGGTCCATGATGCAAACCGGTTGTGTTTATAAAGTCCCAGAAGACACCTGGTCCATGATGCAAACCGGTTGTGTTTATAAAGTCCCAGAAGACACCTGGTCCATGATGCAGACCGGTTGTGTTTATAAAGTCCCAGAAGACACCTGGTCCATGATGCAGACATGTTGTGTTTATAAAGTCCCAGAAGACACCTGGTCCATGATGCAGACCTGTTGTGTTTATAAAATCCCAGAATACACCTGGTCCATGATGCAAACCGGTTGTGTTTATAAAGTCCCAGAAGACACCTGGTCCATGATGCAGACCTGTTGTGTTTATAAAGTCCCAGAAGACACCTGGTCCATGATGCAGACCTGTTGTGTTTATAAAGTCCCAGAAGACACGTTTACAGAATTCTATTTCGATTTGTCTGAGGCATTTTAAAATACTTGGAAGCTGGCAAAAAAAAGTGTACCAAATGGTAACACATGCCGCATACAGTGCACTCTTTTTACCAGAGCCCTATGGGAGAGTAGTGCACTTCACAGGGAAAAGGGTGTCATCTGGGACGTCTGTAGCGAAGAGCAGATATTGTCAGGCTCCAGATAACGGTGAGGAAAATGAGAGGGACACACACACACACACACACACACACACACACACACACACACACACACACACACACACACACACACACACTCTACACACACATACGTACACACACGTACACACACATGTACACACACATACACACCCAGCACTCTACACACAAACACACACACACACACACACACACACTCTACACACACAAACACATACACTCAAAAAAGTAATAAAAAACATGTATATTTGGAATATGTGTACAGGTATGTGAAGGGTTACATGTCTAATCCACAAATAACCCTGACCCTCCTACTCTACACATGATATAACCCTGATCCTGACCCTCCTACTCTACACATGATATAACCCTGACCCTCCTACTCTACACATGATATAACCCTGACCCTCCTACTCTACACATGATATATCCCTGACCCTCCTACTCTACAC
Source organism: Oncorhynchus keta (assembly GCF_023373465.1). Classification (NCBI taxonomy): domain Eukaryota; kingdom Metazoa; phylum Chordata; class Actinopteri; order Salmoniformes; family Salmonidae; genus Oncorhynchus; species Oncorhynchus keta. The sequence goes on along the minus strand of NC_068450.1, from coordinate 5,142,901 downwards.
ATGATATATCCCTGACCCTCATACTCTACACATGATATAACCCTGACCCTCCTACTCTACACATGATATAACCCTGACCCTCCTACTCTACACATGATATAACCCTGATCCTGACCCTCCTACTCTACACATGATATAACCCTGACCCTCCTACTCTACACATGATATAACCCTGACCCTCCTACTCTACACATGATATATCCCTGACCCTCCTACTCTACACATGATATAACCCTGACCCTCCTACTCTACACATGATATAACCCTGACCCTCCTACTCTACACATGATATATCCCTGACCCTCCTACTCTACACATGATATATCCCTGACCCTCCTACTCTATACATGATATATCCCTGACCCCCCTACTCTATACATGATATAACCCTGACCCTCCTACTCTACACATGATATATCCCTGACCCTCCTACTCTACACATGATATAACCCTGATCCTGACCCTCCTACTCTACACATGATATAACCCTGACCCTCCTACTCTACACATGATATATCCCTGACCCCCCTACTCTATACATGATATAACCCTGACCCTCCTACTCTATACATGATATAACCCTGACCCTCCTACTCTATACATGATATAACCCTGACCCTCCTACTCTACACATGATATATCCCTGACCCCCCTACTCTATACATGATATAACCCTGACCCTCCTACTCTACACATGATATATCCCTGACCCTCCTACTCTACACATGATATAACCCTGATCCTGACCCTCCTACTCTACACATGATATAACCCTGACCCTCCTACTCTATACATGATATAACCCTGATCCCGACCCTCCTACTCTACACATGATATATCCCTGACCCTCCTACTCTACACATGATATATCCCTGACCCTCCTACTCTACACATGATATATCCCTGACCCTCCTACTCTACATATGATATAACCCTGACCCTCCTACTCTACATATGATATATCCCTGACCCTCCTACTCTACACATGATATATCCCTGACCCTCCTACTCTACATATGATATACAGTGCCTTGCGAAAGTATTCGGCCCCCTTGAACTTTGCAACCTTTTGCCACATTTCAGGCTTCAAACATAAAGATATAAAACTGTATTTTTTTGTGAAGAATCAACAACAAGTGGGACACAATCATGAAGTGGAACGACATTTATTGGATATTTCAAACTTTTTTAACAAATCAAAAACTGAAAAAATTGGGCGTGCAAAATTATTCAGCCCCCTTAAGTTAATACTTTGTAGCGCCACCTTTTGCTGCGGTTACAGCTGTAAGTCGCTTGGGGTACGTCTCTATCAGTTTTGCACATCGAGAGACTGATTTTTTTTCTTCCTTTCTGATGTATTGTATTCGGTTCATTGAGATCCATCTGACTTCCTGTGCCTGTCGACTTCCTGAAGAACGTTGGGATTCATGACATCACCGTCTCCCTGGGTCCATCACGTCACGGCCACACGGTGAGACGTAGCTGTAATACGAACGACCTTGCTCACCGGTCAGTACACACACACACACGCACACACACACACGCACACACACACACACACACACACACACACACACACACACACACACACACACACACACACACACACACACACACACACACACACACACACACACACACACACACACACACACACACTGCATTGTAGTTCCATTTAAACATAAATGGAGAGTTGTTAAGAAGAAGCACCACCAGTCTTTCTGTTTTCTACGTCCCAAATGACACCCTATGCCCTTAAAACATAGGCGCCATATTCCCTTATGGGCGCTGGTCAAAAGTAGTGCATTAAATAAGGAATAGGGTGTCATTTGAGACGGAACCTTTGTCTCAGCAGGTGTTGTCTGTCAGTAACAGAGCAGAAATTACCTCTCTGCTGGCTCAGCACTCAGGCATAAAATTATGTGATCAAACGGCAGCCATAAAGCACAAACCGGGTGGTACACTCCTCCAACCTCCCTCTCTTAATCCATATCTCTCTCTCCCTCTCTCAACCTCTCTCTCTCTCCCTCAACCTCTCCCTCTCTCCCTCCTTCTCTCTTGCTCTCTTTCCCTCCTCTCTCTCTTTCCCTCCACCTCTCCCAACACATCTCTCTCTCTCCCTCCACCTCTCCCAACTCTCTCTTTCCCTCCTCTCTCTCTTTCCCTCCACCTCTCCCTCCTCCTCTCTCTCTCCCTCCTCCTCGCTCTCTCTCCCTCCTTATCGCTCTCTCTCCCTCCACATCCCTCTCTCTCCCTACACGTTTCTCTCCCTCTCCTCTCTTTCTTTCCCTCCACATCTCTCTCTCCCTCCTCCTCTCTCTCTCCCTCCACCTCACTCTCTTTCCCTCCACCTCTCCCTCCTCCTCTCTCTCTCCATCCTCCTCTCTCTCTTTCCCTCCTCCTCTCTCTCTCCCTCCTCCCATCTCTCTTTCCCTCCACCTCTCCTCCTCCTCCTCCTCCTCCTCCTCCACCTCCTCCCTCTCTCTCTTTCCCTCCACCTCTCCCTCCTCCTCTCTCTCTCCCTCCTCCCCCTCTCTCTCTCCCTCCTCCTCTCTCTCTTTCCCTCCAACTCTCCCTCCACCTCTCTCTCTTTCGTCCACCTCTCCATCCTCCTCTCTCTCTCCCTCCTCCTCTCTCTTTCCCTCCACCTCTCCTTCCACCTCTCTCTCTTTCTCTCCACCTCTCTCTCCTCCTCTCCCTCCTCCTCTCTCCCTCCTCTCTCTCTCTCTCTCTCTCTCCCTACACATCCCTCTCAATTCAATTCCATTTAAGGGGCTTTATTGTCATGGGAAACACATGTTAACATTGCCACAGCAAGTGAAATAGATAAACAAAAGTGAAATATACAAATATTGAAGAGTTAACATTACATTCATACAAGTTCTAAAAGAATAAAGGCATTTCAAATATCATATTATGTTTATATACAGTGTCTCAATTTGGTGTTTGTCCCATTTTATGAATTCTTGGTTGGTGAGGGGACCCCAGACCTCACAACTGTAAAGGGCAACGGGTTCTACAACTGATTGAAGTATTTTAGACCAGATCGTAATTGGTATGTTGAATTTAATGTTCCTTTTGATGGCATCTCTCAGATTTGTGGATGTTACCTGTGGTGCTGATGTTTACATTTTTTAAAAATTATAATTATTATTTAATTTAATGTATTTTTATTTCACCTCTATTTAACCAGGTAGGTTAGTTGAGAACAAGTTCTCATTTACAACTGTGACCTGGCCAAGATAAAGCAAAGCAGTGCGACCCAAACAACAACACTGTTACACATGGAATATACAAACTGATAAAGGAATTTATATGTTTAAAGTAATGACTAAAGAATTCCACCCTGAAACATATAATACTATAATGTATGTATGGGACATTTTAAGAGGGAGAAAACAGAGGCTGATAGACTACACATGATAACTCTGAAAAAGCTGACAACAGGAGGGCCTGTTGTTTATCACGTCCAAGGCCTCTCTAATCTAGGGAGGGGAGAATGGCGAGAAACTGTCAAGGCTGATAGAAAAGTGATAAACTTTGTGTGTGTGTGTGTGTGCGCGCGTAAGGCCATTACCAAAAGAAACTACATGGTATCGAGACTGATAAAAGTATACAGAGGGGGGTGAAATTGTTGAGTATTGGTGTAGAGACACATTAAAATAATTATCAGATAGAAATCCAATTAAAAAAGGTGTCGGATTATTCTAAGAACGTAAGATAGATACACCTAAAATAGAGTGTGTGAGATATGCGATATTAACCAAGTCAAAAGTCACAAGAAGCAGAATACAGTCAATAACAGTCAATACAGTCAATAAGACATACCGTCAATGTCACTGTTTAGGCCCAGGTATGTATCATTCAATGTGTCAAGAATTTGTATTTGTGGTCCTGGCGACTGGACCTTTTTGGAGCACCATTATTTTGGTCTTACTGAGATTTACTGTCAGAGCCCAGGTCTGACACAATCTGTGCAGAAGATCTAGGTGCTGCAGTAGGCCCTCCTTGGTTGGGGACAGAAGCACCAGATCATCAGCAAACAGTAGACATTTGACTTCAGATTCTAGTAGGGTGAGGCCAGGTGCTGCAGACTGTTCTAGTGCCCTCACCAATTAATTGATATATATGTTGAAGAGGGTGGGGCTTAAGCTGCATCCCTGTCTTACCTCCTTGTCCCTGTGGAAAGAAATATGTGTGTTTTTTGCCAATTTTAACCGCACACTTGTTGTTTGTGTACATGGATTTTATAATGTCGTATGTTTTCCCCCAACACCACTTTCCGTCAATTTGTATAGCAGACCCTCATGCCAAATTGAGTCAAAGGCTTTTTTGAAATCAACAAAATATGAGAAGACTTTGCCTTTGTTTTGGTTTGTTTGTTTGTCGATTGGGGTTTACAGGGTGAATACGTGGTCTGTTGTACGGCGCCAAATTCAAAACAACAGAAATCTCATAATTAAAATTCCTCAAACATACATGTATTTTATACCGTTGTAAAGGTAGTCTTGTTGTTCATCCCACCACAGTGTCCGATTTAAAATATGCTTTTCAGCGAAAGCACCACAAACGATTATGTTAGGTCTCCACCAAACCACAATAAAAACAGCCGTTTTCCCAGCCAAAGAGAGGAGTCACAAGAAGCACAAATAGAGATAAAATGAATCACTAATATTTGATGATCTTCGTCAGATGACACTCATAGAACTTCATGTTACACAACACATGTATGTTTTGTTTGATAAAGTTCATATTTATATAAAATAAAAAAATCACATTTATATAAAATAAAAAAATCGCATTACATTCATTAGTTCCAAAAACATCAACTGATTTTGCATAGCCACATCGATTCAACAGAAATACTTATCATAAATGTAGATAATAATACAAGTTATACACATGGAATTATCGATATCCATAATGCAACCGCTGTGTCAGATTTTTAAAAAACTTTACAGAAAAAGCAAACCATGCAATGATCTCAGAACAATAGTCAAATTAGCCGCCATGTTGTAGTCAACATAAACCAGAAATTACATACTAAATATTTGCTTACCTTTGATGATCTTCATCAGAATGCACTCCCAGGAATCGCAGGTCCACAATAAATGCTTCATTTGTTCGATAATGTTCTTTATTTATGTCAATTTAGCTACTTTATGGCGGTTTTGGAGCAGTGGCTTCTTCCTTGCTTTTCAGGTTATGTCGATATTGGACAAATTTTTACTGTGGATATAGATATTTTTGTACCTGTTTCCTTCAGCATCTTCACAATGCCCTTTCCTGTTGTTCTGGGATTGATTTGCACTTTTCACACCAAAGTACATTTATCTCTAGGAGACAGAACGCGTCTCCTTCCTGAGCGGAATGACGGCTGCGTGGTCTCATGGTGTTTATACTGTACCTGTACCGGTACCCCCTGTATATAGCCTCTAAATTTTATACTTGTTGTTTTGAGGTCTTGGCTGATTTGTTTTGATTACACTTCTGACTTCAACTGTATACAAAGAGCTGTGCCAGGCCTGCTACGTCTGTTGACTCTCCTATTCTGACTATTCTATTCTATTATATTCAATGCTGTAACTCATAGAATTCACTGGCGTGTGTGAGAAGCAGTAATTGTTTTAAAACATCTCCTGCCATGTCACAGATGTTTTGTGAAACAGTGTTGTTTGATGAAGACATTGTCTGTATAGTTTTTTGGGCCTTTTCCCCCAGCATTGTCCCAGCCACATCCACAGCAGCAGGAAGAATGAAGTCCTCCACTATAGTATGGGGCTTGTCTGTCCTAGCCACTCCTCCACTATAGTATGGGGCTTGTCTGTCCTAGCCACTCCTCCACTATAGTATGGTGCTTGTCTGTCCTAGCCACTCCTCCACTATAGTATGGTGCTTGTCTGTCCTAGCTACTCCTCCACTATAGTATGGTGCTTGTCTGTCCTAGCCACTCCTCCACTATAGTATGGGGCTTGTCTGTCCTAGCCACTCCTCCACTATAGTATGGTGCTTGTCTGTCCCAGCCACTCCTCCACTATAGTATGGTGCTTGTCTGTCCTAGCTACTCCTCCACTATAGTATGGTGCTTGTCTGTCCCAGCCACTCCTCCACTATAGTATGGTGCTTGTCTGTCCTAGCCACTCCTCCACTATAGTATGGGGCTTGTCTGTCCTAGCCACTCCTCCACTATAGTATGGTGCTTGTCTGTCCCAGCCACTCCTCCACTATAGTATGGTGCTTGTCTGTCCTAGCTACTCCTCCACTATAGTATGGTGCTTGTCTGTCCTAGCTACTCCTCCACTATAGTATGGGGCTTGTCTGTCCTAGCCACTCCTCCACTATAGTATGGGGCTTGTCTGTCCCAGCCACTCCTCCACTATAGTATGGTGCTTGTCTGTCCTAGCTACTCCTCCACTATAGTATGGTGCTTGTCTGTCCCAGCCACTCCTCCACTATAGTATGGTGCTTGTCTGTCCTAGCCACTCCTCCACTATAGTATGGTGCTTGTCTGTCCTAGCCACTCCTCCACTATAGTATGGTGCTTGTCTGTCCTAGCCACTCCTCCACTATAGTATGGTGCTTGTCTGTCCCAGCCACTCCTCCACTATAGTATGGTGCTTGTCTGTCCCAGCCACTCCTCCACTATAGTATGGTGCTTGCCTGTCCCAGCCACTCCTCCACTATAGTATGGGGCTTGTCTGTCCTAGCTACTCCTCCACTATAGTATGGTGCTTGTCTGTCCCAGCCACTCCTCCACTATAGTATGGGGCTTGTCTGTCCTAGCCACTCCTCCACTATAGTATGGTGCTTGTCTGTCCTAGCCACTCCTCCACTATAGTATGGTGCTTGCCTGTCCCAGCCACTCCTCCACTATAGTATGGGGCTTGTCTGTCCCAGCCACTCCTCCACTATAGTATGGGGCTTGTCTGTCCTAGCCACTCCTCCACTATAGTATGGTGCTTGTCTGTCCTAGCCACTCCTCCACTATAGTATGGGGCTTGTCTGTCCCAGCCACTTCTCCACTATAGTATGGTGCTTGTCTGTCCCAGCCACTCCTCCACTATAGTATGGGGCTTGTCTGTCCCAGCCACTCCTCCACTATAGTATGGTGCATGTCTGTCCCAGCCACTCCTCCACTATAGTATGGTGCTTGTCTGTCCTAGCTACTCCTCCACTATAGTATGGTGCTTGTCTGTCCCAGCCACTCCTCCACTATAGTATGGTGCTTGTCTGTCCTAGCCACTCCTCCACTATAGTATGGTGCTTGTCTGTCCTAGCCACTCCTCCACTATAGTATGGTGCTTGTCTGTCCCAGCCACTCCTCCACTATAGTATGGGGCTTGTCTGTCCTAGCCACTCCTCCACTATAGTATGGGGCTTGTCTGTCCTAGCCACTCCTCCACTATAGTATGGTGCTTGTCTGTCCCAGCCACTCCTCCACTATAGTATGGGGCTTGTCTGTCCTAGCCACTCCTCCACTATAGTATGGTGCTTGTCTGTCCCAGCCACTCCTCCACTATAGTATGGTGCTTGTCTGTCCTAGCCACTCCTCCACTATAGTATGGGGCTTGTCTGTCCTAGCCACTCCTCCACTATAGTATGGTGCTTGTCTGTCCTAGCCACTCCTCCACTATAGTATGGGGCTTGTCTGTCCTAGCCACTCCTCCACTATAGTATGGGGCTTGTCTGTCCTAGCCACTCCTCCACTATAGTATGGGGCTTGTCTGTCCTAGCTACTCCTCCACTATAGTATGGGGCTTGTCTGTCCTAGCCACTCCTCCACTATAGTATGGTGCTTGTCTGTCCTAGCCACTCCTCCACTATAGTATGGTGCTTGCCTGTCCCAGCCACTCCTCCACTATAATATGGTGCTTGTCTGTCCCAGCCACTCCTCCACTATAATATGGTGCTTGTCTGTCCCAGCCACTCCTCCACTATAGTATGGTGCTTGTCTGTCCTAGCCACTCCTCCACTATAGTATGGTGCTTGTCTGTCCTAGCCACTCCTCCACTATAGTATGGTGCTTGCCTGTCTTAGCCCCTCAGTAGCTCACCATATAAGACACTTCTAGCCCCTTCTTATTAATGGCATCTGTTGCTTTTATACATGTCTTACTACTCGAAAGTTGTCTTTATTCTCGCTCAAAAAACTCCAGTGGCTTATTTTTCAAATTGTCATGTTTTGTTTCTAAATGTCTGCGCATGACTGAAGGTTTCCCACAAGAGAGTAACGGTTAATGTGATTGGATGAGTAACGTTTCATGTGATTGGATGAGTAACGGTTCATGTGATTGGATGAGTAACGGTTCATGTGATTGGATGAGTAACGGTTCATGTGATTGGATGCGTAACGGTTAATGTGATTGGATGAGTAACGCGTAATGTGATTGGATGTTAATTATTTAACTAGACTACCTGTATTTGACATTGTGTTGTTATTTCGCTGAACACTAGATGGTTTGATTTTATTTTTGGCAGTGAAACGAGGCTACTCAGGCGAGAGAAAAAAAACTCACCCAAATGTATAGTCCCATTGGAAAATATAAATGTGCTGTTTGAAAATATGAAGAAATTATGTATTTAAAAAAAATGTGAATCACTTTTTTTATTTAGCGTACCCCCCCCCGAATGCATTGTGCGTACCCACTCCTCCTCTCCCCCCACCTCTATCCTCCACTCCCCATGCTCCTCTCCTTCTCTCCCCATCTTCTCTCCTCTGTTTCTAGAACCCACGGTTCACAGTCATCCATCTGTGGAGTCACGTCACCATGGTTACCATCCGTCTAATCATCCTCGCCACCTCCGCTTTTTGTGGGATGACTGTGTCCCAAATGGCAGCCTGTCATTTTAGAGAGCATCTATACTCTATATTATATACATCTATACCCTACAGTCTCTGTATTCTATACATCTATACATCTATACTCTATATTCTATACATATATACTCTATATTCTATACATCTATACCCTATAGTCTCTGTATTCTATACATCTATACATCTATACTCTATATTCTATACATCTATACCCTACAGTCTCTGTATTCTATACATCTATACTCTATATTCTATACATCTATACCCTATAGTCTCTGTATTCTATACATCTATACATCTATACTCTATATTCTATACATATATACTCTATATTCTATACATCTATACCCTATAGTCTCTGTATTCTATACATCTATACGTCTATACTCTATATTCTATACATCTATACTCTATATTCTACACATCTATACCCTACAGTCTCTGTATTCTATACATCTATACTCTATATTCTATACATCTATACCCTATAGTCTCTGTATTCTATACATCTATACATCTACACTCTATATTCTATACATCTACATTCTATATTCTATACATCTATACTCTGCATTCTATACATGTATACTCTATAGTCTCTATATTCTATACATCTATACTCTATATTCTATACATATATACTCTATATTCTATACATCTATACTCTATAGTCTCTGTATTCTATAGATCTATACTCTATAGGCTCTATATTCTATAAATGTATACTCTATAGTCTCTGTATTCTATACATTTATACATCTATACTCTATCGTCTCTGTATTCTATACATCTATACACTCTATAGTCTCTGTATTCTATACATCTATACACTATATTCTATACATCTATACTCTATAGTCTCTGTATTCTATAAATATATACTCTATATTCTGTACATCTATACTCTATATTCTATACATCTATACTCTATAGTATATGTATTCTATACAGCTATACTCCATAGTCTCTGTATTCTATACATCTATACTCTATAGTCTCTGTATTCTATACATCTATACACTCTATAGTCTCTGTATTCTATACATCTATACTATCTATCAATCAAATCAAAATCATTTAAAATGTTATAAATCACATGCGCCGAGTACAACAGGTGTAGTAGACCTTACAGTGAAATGCTACGCTAAGTAACAAGTAATTAAAGAGCAGCAGTAAAATAACAACATCGAGACTATATACAGGGTGGTACCGGTACAGAGTCAATGTGGAGGCTATGTACAGGGGGTACCGGTACAGAGTCAATGTGGAGGCTATATACAGAGGGTACTGGTACAGAGTCAATGTGGAGGCTATATACAGGGGGTACCGGTACCTAGTCAATGTGGAGGCTATATACAGGGGGCACCGGTACAGAGTCAATGTGTGGGGGCACCGGTTAGTCGAGGTAATACGTACATGTAGGATCAGCGTGGTTGATGTGTTGTTACCTACACTTACCACCTGGGGGTGGCCCGTCAGGATGTCCAGGATCCAGTTACAGAGGGAGGTGTTTAGTCCCAGGGTCCTTAGCTTATTGATGAGCTTTGAGGGCACTATGGTGTTGAATGCTGAGCTGTAGTCAATGAATAGCATTCTTACATGGGTGTTCCTTTTGTCCACGTGGGAAAGGGCGGATCTGTTGGGGTGGTATGCAAATGTGGGTGTGTCTAGGGTTTCTGAGATAATGGTGTTGGTGTGAGCCATGACCAGCCTTTCACAGCACTAAGGTTACCTTAGCATTCTTGGTCACAGGCACTATGGTGGTCTGCTTAACATATTGGTATTACAGACTCGGACAAGGAGAGGTTGAAAATGTCAGTGAAGACACTTGCCAGTTGGTCAGAGCATACTCGCAGTACACGTCCTGGTAATCCATCTGGCCCTGCGGCCTTGTGAATGTTGACCTGTTTAAAGGACTTACTCACATTGGCTGTGGAGAGCGTGATCACACAGTCTTCCGAAACAGCTGGTGCTCTCATACATGTTTCAGTGTTATTTGTCTCGAAGCGAACATAGAAGTAGTTTCGCTCGTCTGGTAAGCTCGTGTCACTGGGCTTGGCTGTGCATCCCTTTGTGGTCTGTAGTGGTTTTCAAGCTCTGCCACATCCGATGAGTGTCAGACCCTGTGTAGTACGATTCGATTTTAGTCCTGTATTGACGCTTTGCCTGTTGGATGGTTCGTCTGAGGGCATAGCGGGATTTCTTATAAGCTTCCTGGTTAGAGTCCCGCTCCTTGAAAGTGGCAGCTATATCCTTTCGCTCAGTGTGGATGTTGCCTGTAATCCATGGCTTCTGGTTGGGGTATGTTCTTAGGGTCACCGTGGGGACGATACCATCGATGCACTTAATGATGAAGCCAATGACTGATGTGGTGTGCTCCTCAATGCCATTGGAAGTATCCCGGAACATAAAACAGTCCTGAAGCATCTGCTTTTTTATTGATCTAGTCACTGCTGCTTCCTGCTTCCTTTTTAAAAAAAAGTAATTTTTAATTTGACCCCCTTTTTCTCCCCAATTTCGTGGTATCCAAGTGTTAGTAATTACTATCTTGTCTCATCGCTACAACTCCCGTACGGGCTCGGGAGAGACGAAGGTCGAAAGCCATGCGTCCTCCGAAACACAACCCAACCAAGCCGCACTCCTTCAACACATAGCGCGCATCCAACCTGGAAGCCAGCCGCACCAATGTGTCGGAGGAAACACCGTGCACCTGGCGACCTTGGTTAGCGTGCACTGCGCTAGGAGTCGCTGGTGCGCGATGAGACAAGGATATCCCTCCCTAAGCCGGACGACGCTAGGCCAATTGTGCATCGCCCCACGGACCTCACAATCGCGGCCGGCTGTGACAGAGCCTGGGCACGAACCCAGAGTCTCTGGTGGCTCAGCTAGCGCTGCGATGCTGCTTCCTGCTTTAAGTTTTTGGTTGTAAGCAGGAATCAGCAGGGTAGAATTACAGATTTGCTAAATGGAGCGCGAGGGAGAGCTTTGTATGCGTCTCTGTGTGTGGAGTAACGATGGTACAGAGTTTTTTTTCCCATCTGGTTGTACATTTAACATGCTGATATAAATTTGGTAAAACAGATTTAAGCTTCCCTGCATTCAAGTCCCCGGCTACAAGGAGAGCCGCCTCTGGGTGAACATTTTCTTGTTTGCTTTTGGTGGAATGCAGCTCATTCAATGCTGTCTTAGTGCCAGACTGACTGTGATTCAATGCTGTCTTAGTGCCAGACTGACTGTGATTCAATGCTGTCTTAGTGCCAGACTCTGACTGTGATTCAATGCTGTCTTAGTGCCAGACTGACTGTGATTCAATGCTGTCTTAGTGCCAGACTCTGACTGTGATTCAATGCTGTCTTAGTGCCAGACTGACTGTGATTCAATGCTGTCTTAGTGCCAGACTCTGACTGTGATTCAATGCTGTCTTAGTGCCAGACTGACTGTGATTCAATGCTGTCTTAGTGCCAGACTGACTGTGATTCAATGCTGTCTTAGTGCCAGACTCTGACTGTGATTCAATGCTGTCTTAGTGCCAGACTGACTGTGATTCAATGCTGTCTTAGTGCAAGCCTCTGACTGTGGTGGTATGTAGACAGCTACGAAAAGTACAGATGAAAACTCTCTAGGTAGATAGCGTGGTCTACAGCTTATCATGAGATACTCCACCTCAGGCGAGCAATAGCTTGAGACTTCCTTAGATATCGTGCACCAGCAATACATAGTCCGCCGCCCCTTGTCTTACCAGACGCCACTGTTCTATCCTGCCGGTACAGCGTATAACCAGCCAGCTGTATGTTGATAGTGTCGTCGTTCAGCCACGACTCCGTGAAGCATAAGATATTATGTCCCGTTGGTAGTTTAACCTTCCGCGTAGGTCATCTATTTTATTGTCCAAAGATTGCACGTTTGCTAGCAGAATGGAAGGAAGTATGGGTTTATTCAATCGCCTACGAATTCTTAGAAGGCAGCCCACCCTCCGGCCCCTTTTTCTCAGTATAAGGTCTCTCTCTCAGTATAAGGTCTCTCTCAGTATAAGGTATCTCTTTCTGTATTAGGTCTCTCTCTCTCTCTCTGAGAGGCTGTTGGACTCTAACCTAGTGAACTGAAAGAAGACATCTAGGAGACATCTACCTCAGAGACATCCAGAAGACATCTACCGAGGGAGACTGAGAGGAGACATCCAGGAGAAATATACCTCATGAGACATCCAGGAGACATCTACCTCAGGAGACATCCAGGACACATCTACCTCAGGAGACATCCAGGACACATCTACCACAGAGACATCCAGAAGAAATCTACCGAGGGAGACTGAGAGGAGACATCCAGGAGAAATCTACCTCAGGAGACATCCAGGAGACATCCAACTCAGGAGACATCCAGGAGACATCCAGGAGACATACAACTCAGGAGAAATCCAGGACACATCTACCTCAGAAACATCCAGAAGACACCTACCGAGGGAGACTGAGAGGAGACATCCAGGAGAAATCTACCTCAGGAGACATCCAGGAGACATCCAACTCAGGAGACATCCAGGAGACATCCAACTCAGGAGACATCCAGGAGACATCCAACTCAGGAGACATCCAGGAGACATCCAGGAGACATCCAGGAGACATCCAACTCAGGAGACATCCAGGAGACATCCAACTCAGGAGACATCCAGGAGACATCCAGGAGACATCCAACTCAGGAGACATCCAGGAGACATCCAACTCAGAAGACATCCAGGAGACATCCAGGAGACATCCAACTCAGGAGACATCCAGGAGACATCCAGGAGACATCCAACTCAGGAGACATCCAGGAGACATCCAGGAGACATCCAAATCAGGAGACATCCAGGAGACATCCAACTCAGGAGACATCCAGGAGACATCCAACTCAGGAGACATCCAGGAGACATCCAGGAGACATCCAACTCAGGAGACATCCAGGAGACATCCAACTCAGAAGACATCCAGGAGACATCCAGGAGACATCCAACTCAGGAGACATCCAGGAGACATCCAGGAGACATCCAACTCAGGAGACATCCAGGAGACATCCAGGAGACATCCAACTCAGGAGACATCCAGGAGACATCCAACTCAGAAGACATCCAGGAGACATCCAGGAGACATCCAGGAGACATCCAACTCAGGAGACATCCAGGAGACATCCAACTCAGGAGACATCCAGGAGACATCCAACTCAGGAGACATCCAGGAGACATCCAACTCAGAAGACATCCAGGAGACATCCAGGAGACATCCAACTCAGGAGACATCCAGGAGACATCCAGGAGACATCCAGGAGACATCCAACTCAGGAGACATCCAGGAGACATCCAACTCAGGAGACATCCAGGAGACATCCAGGAGACATCCAACTCAGGAGACATCCAGGAGACATCCAACTCAGAAGACATCCAGGAGACATCCAGGAGACATCCAACTCAGGAGATATCCAGGAGACATCCAAGAGACATCCAACTCAGGAGACATCCAGGAGAAATCCAGGAGACATCCAACTCAGGAGACATCCAGGAGACATCCAACTCAGAAGACATCCAGGAGACATCCAGGAGACATCCAGGAGACATCCAACTCAGGAGACATCCAGGAGACATCCAACTCAGGAGACATCCAGGAGACATCCAGGAGACTTCCAACTCAGGAGACATCCAGGAGACATCCAACTCAGAAGACATCCAGGAGACATCCAACTCAGGAGACATCCAGGAGACATCCAGGAGACATCCAGGAGACATCCAGGAGACATCCAACTCAGGAGACATCCAGGAGACATCCAACTCAGGAGAAATCCAGGAGACATCCAGGAGACATCCAACTCAGGAGACATCCAGGAGACATCCAGGAGACATCCAACTCAGGAGAAATCCAGGACACATCTACCTCAGATACATCCAGAAGACACCTACCGAGGGAGACTGAGAGGAGACATCCAGGAGAAATCTACCTCAGGAGACATCCAGGAGACATCCAACTCAGGAGACATCCAGGAGACATCCAGGAGACATCCAGGAGACATCCAAATCAGGAGACATCCAGGAGACATCCAACTCAGGAGACATCCAGGAGACATCCAGGAGACTTCCAACTCAGGAGACATCCAGGAGACATCCAACTCAGGAGACATCCAGGAGACATCCAGGAGACATCCAGGAGACATCCAGGAGACATCCAACTCAGGAGACATCCAGGAGACATCCAGGAGACATCCAACTCAGGAGACATCCAGGAGACATCCAACTCAGAAGACATCCAGGAGACATCCAGGAGACATCCAACTCAGGAGACATCCAGGAGACATCCAACTCAGGAGACATCCAGGAGACATCCAGGAGACATCCAGGAGACTTCCAACTCAGGAGACATCCAGGAGACATCCAACTCAGGAGACATCCAGGAGACATCCAGGAGACATCCAGGAGACATCCAACTCAGGAGACATCCAGGAGACATCCAGGAGACATCCAACTCAGGAGACATCCAGGAGACATCCAACTCAGAAGACATCCAGGAGACATCCAGGAGACATCCAGGAGACATCCAACTCAGGAGACATCCAGGAGACATCCAACTCAGGAGACATCCAGGAGACTGATCTGATATGAACACGGCTCTATTCAGGGCAGATGGTTTTAGACTGATCTGATATGTACACGGCTCTATTCAGGGCAGATGGTTTTAGACTGATCTGATATGTACACGGCTCTATTCAGGGCAGATGGTTTTAGACTGATCTGATATGTACACGGCTCTATTCGGGGCAGATGGTTTTAGACTGATCTGATATGTACACGGCTCTATTCGGGGCAGATGGTTTTAGACTGATCTGATATGTACACGGCTCTATTCAGGGCAGATGGTTTTAGACTGATCTGATATGTACACGGCTCTATTCGGGGCAGATGGTTTTAGACTGATCTGATATGTACACGGCTCTATTCAGGGCAGATGGTTTGAGACTGATCTGATATGTACACGGCTCTATTCAGGGCAGATGGTTTTAGACTGATCTGATATGTACACGGCTCTATTCAGGGCAGATGGTTTTAGACTGATCTGATATGTACACGGCTCTATTCAGGGCAGATGGTTTTAGACTGATCTGATATGTACACGGCTCTATTCAGGGCAGATGGTTTTAGACTGATCTGACATGTACACGGCTCTATTCAGGGCAGATGGTTTTAGACTGTTCGGGGCAGATGGTTTTAGACTGATCTGATATGTACACGGCTCTATTCAGGGCAGATGGTTTTAGACTGATCTGACATGTACACGGCTCTATTCAGGGCAGATGCTTTTTGAACTGGAGAGTGCCTGTGTCTTCCCTGTTAGTCACTGATGAATGCAACGGATGTGTAGGGTTATCTTTACTGTAAACACAGTATGACCTTCGGCAAGAGAGGTATACAGTCTTTTATTGCTCAGGAAGTAGAGTGGCTGTTTTGTAAGATTCTACAGGGAGAATAGAATGTCTTGCAAAATAAGTCTTGGATCAATTGGTCAATCAGGGGTTAGGTAAATAAACAGGCGATGGGGCAATGGCCTTGGAATAGAACGTTATTTACACTATTACAACATCAGTATGTAGACCTGCGCATACAGTGCCTTTGAGTTTTTACCCATTTTGTTACGTTACAGCCTTAGATCATTGTTTTCCTTCATCAATCTACACACAATGCCTCATGATGACATCACAATACCCCATGATGACATCACAATACCCCATGATGACATCACAATACCCCATGATGACATCACAATACCCCATGATGACAAAGCGAAAAAGAGATTTTTAGAATTGTTCGCAAAAATGTTTTAAAAGAAAAAGAAATACCTTATTTACATAAGTATTCAGACCCTTTGCTATGAAAATCGAAATTGAGCTCAGGTGCATCCTTTTTCCATGCATCAACCTTGTGATGCTTCTACAGGTTGATTGGAGTCCACCTGTTGTAAATTCAACTGATTGGAAATGATTTGGAAAGGCACACACCTGTCTATATAAAGTCCCACAGTTGACAGTGCATGTCAGAGCCAAAACTAAGCCATGAGGTTGAAGGAAATGTCCGTAGAGCTCCGAGACAGGATTGTGTCGAGGCACGGATCTGGGGAAGGGTAACAAAAATGTCTGCAGGACTGAAGGTCCCCAAGAACACAGTGGCCTCCATCATTCTTAAATGGAATCAGTTTGGAACCACCAAAACTCTTCCTAGAGCTGGCCGCCCGGCCAAACTGAGCAATCAGAGGAGAAGGCCCTTGGTCAGGGAGGTGACCAAGAACCCGATGGTTACTCTGAAAGATCTCCAGAGTCCCTCTCTGGAGATGGGAGAAACTTCCAGATCATCCAGTGATGCCCTGGCCATAGAGAGTGACGAGGGTGGGCATTCTAGTTTCTTTATTTCTATGTTTTCTATTTCTTTGTTTTTTGGCCGAGTGGGGTTCCCAATCTGAGGCAGCTGTCTATCGTTGTCTCTCCCACCTGTGTTTGGTGGCTAGTTATTTATTATTGTTATTTTCTGTTTCGTGTTTGCACTTTGTTATTTTGTTTGAGTGTTTTTTTTTTGAGTAATAAAGAATCATGAACACTTACCACGCTGCGTTTTGGTCCATGCTTTCCGACGAGAGACGTTACAGCTCCAGAGCCCTCAGGACCTCAGACTGGGGTGAAGGTTCACCTTCCAACAGGACAACGACCCTTAGCACACAGCCAAAACAACGCAGGAGTGGCTTCGGGACAAGTCTCTGAATCTCCTTGAGTGGTCCAGCCAGAGCACAGAGTTAAACCCGATCTAACATCTCTAGAGAGACCTAAAAATAGCTGCACAGAGACTCTCCCCATTCCAACCTGACAGAGTTTGAGAGGATCTGCAGAGAAGAAGTGGATCAACACCCCAAATACAGTTGTGCGTCATTCCCAAGAAGATTCAAGGCTGAAATCGCTGCCAAAGCTGTTTCAACAAAGTACTGAGTAAAGGGTCTGAATACTTATGTATATGTTATTTTTTCATTTTTAATACATTTGCAAGCATTTCTAAAAACCTGTTTTTTGCTTTGTCATTATGTGGTATTATCAAAATCAAATCAAATCAAATGTTTATTTGTCACATACACATGGTTAGCAGATGTTAATGCGAGTGTAGCGAAATGCTTGTGCTTCTAGTTCCGACAATGCAGTAATAACCAACAAGTAATCTAACTAACAATTCCAAAACTACTGTCTTATACACACAAGTGTAAAGGGATAAAGAATATGTACATAAGGATATATGAATGAGTGATGGTACAGAGCGGCATAGGCAAGATACAGTAGATGGTATCGAGTGCAGTATATACATATGAGATGAGTATGTAAACAAAGTGGCATAGTTAAAGTGGCTAGTGATACATGTATTACATAAGGATGCAGTCGATGATATAGAGTACAGTATATACGTATGTATATGAGATGAATAATGTAGGGTAAGTAACATTATATAAGGTAGCATTGTTTAAAGTGGCTAGTGATATATTTACATAATTTCCCATCAATTCCCATTATTAAAGTGGCTGGAGTTGGGTCAGTGTCAATGACAGTGTGTTGGCAGCAGCCACTCAATGTTAGTGGTGGCTGTTTAACAGTCTGATGGCCTTGAGATAGAAGCTGTTTTTCAGTCTCTCGGTCCCAGCTTTGATGCACCTGTACTGACCTCGCCTTCTGGATGATAGCGGGGTGAACAGGCAGTGGCTCGGGTTTATTGATGTCCTTGATGATCTTTATGGCCTTCCTGTAACATCGGGTGGTGTAGGTGTCCTGGAGGGCATGTAGTTTGCCCCCGGTGATGCGTTGTGCAGACCTCACTACCCTCTGGAGAGCCTTACGGTTGAGGGCGGAGCAGTTGCCGTACCAGGCGGTGATACAGCCCGCCAGGAGGTGGTTGAAGAGGTTGTGTGTTGATTGATAAGGGGAAATAACTATTTAATCAATTTTAAAATAAGGCTGTCGCCCAAACAAAACGTGGAAAAAACGTCAAGTGGTCTGAATACTTTCTGAATGCGCCGTACAGTAGATTTCTGAATGAAATGCAATCGGCCACAAAAACAGCACCTAACTAATCTGATAAATAAATACATTGGCAATGGTCTGAACTGAGACAGAGTGTTGCCCTTGAAAAACTTGAATTCTGGCTCTGATCCTCCATTGGGGAACCTAATGAAGTCTCCACGCAGCTGCCTACCCCCTAGAGTCGATGAGAAAATCTAATTGACATAAGAAAAAAATCCCCCATCAAAAATAATTTTTGGTTTGAGCTAGAGATATCTGTCTTGTATGGACTGTGTCTCAATCCACCAAATCCGCCAATGGCAACCTCGCCCATCTGGGGTGGAAGGTGGCTGAGCTACAGTGATGTTTGTCAGACCATGAGACCTCCCATCTGCAGTGGAAGGTGGCTGAGCTACAGTGATGTTTGTCAGACCATGAGACCTCCCATCTGCGGTGGAAGGTGGCTGAGCTACAGTGATGTTTGTCAGACTATGAGACAACCCATCTGCAGTGGAAGGTGGCTGAGCTACAGTGATGTTTATCAGACTATGAGACAACCCATCTGCAGTGGAAGGTGGCTGAGCTACAGTGATGTTTGTCAGACCATGAGACCTCCCCTCTGCAGTGGAAGGTGGCTGAGCTACAGTGATGTTTGTCAGACTATGAGACAACCCATCTGCGGTGGAAGGTGGCTGAGCTACAGTGATGTTTGTCAGACTATGAGACTCCCATCTGCGGTGGAAGGTGGCTGAGCTACAGTGATGTTTGTCAGACTATGAGACACCCCATCTGCAGTGGAAGGTGGCTGAGCTACAGTGATGTTTGTCAGACTATGAGACAACCCATCTGCAGTGGAAGGTGGCTGAGCTACAGTGATGTTTGTCAGACTATGAGACACCCCATCTGCAGTGGAAGGTGGCTGAGCTACAGTGATGTTTGTCAGACTATGAGACAACCCATCTGCAGTGGAAGGTGGCTGAGCTACAGTGATGTTTGTCAGACTATGAGACAACCCATCTGCAGTGGAAGGTGGCTGAGCTACAGTGATGTTTGTCAGAGTATGAGACAACCCATCTGCAGTGGAAGGTGGCTGAGCTACAGTGATGTTTGTCAGACTATGAGACAACCCATCTGCAGTGGAAGGTGGCTGAGCTACAGTGATGTTTGTCAGACTATGAGACAACCCATCTGCAGTGGAAGGTGGCTGAGCTACAGTGATGTTTGTCAGACTATGAGACAACCCATCTGCAGTGGAAGGTGGCTGAGCTACAGTGATGTTTGTCAGAGTATGAGACAACCCATCTGCAGTGGAAGGTGGCTGAGCTACAGTGATGTTTGTCAGACTATGAGACAACCCATCTGCAGTGGAAGGTGGCTGAGCTACAGTGATGTTTGTCAGACTATGAGACAACCCATCTGCAGTGGAAGGTGGCTGAGCTACAGTGATGTTTGTCAGACTATGAGACAACCCATCTGCAGTGGAAGGTGGCTGAGCTACAGTGATGTTTGTCAGACCATGAGACCTCCCATCTGCGGTGGAAGGTGGCTGAGCTACAGTGATGTTTGTCAGACTACGAGACATCAGTCTTCTCACGAAAATGTCTGTAGCGTCTGAACTGTGTGGCCTACACACTGATATGACCCCTCTAAGGGAAGGTGAGAATCTCACGGACATGTCGGTTCTTTTGCTCAAGCCTCACAAGACTCGTCTGAAGGTCGGTAGCTCAGTACCAGTTTAAAACAAATTATGGAAGTATATATGAAAGTAGTTTAGTGTCCCCCAAAATAGAAAGGATTAAATATGGGAATAAAATACAGAGCCTTCAGAATAATATAATAATAATAATAATAATAATATATGACATTTAGCAGACGCTTTTATCCAAAGCGGCTTACAGTCATGTGGCAGACATTCTACGTATGGGTGGTCCCGGGAATCGAACCCACTACCCTGGCATTACAAGCGCCATGCTCTACCAACTGAGCTACAGAAGGACCACCTCCTTCAGAAAGTATTCAGACCCCTTGACTTATTCCACATTTTGTTACATTACAGCCTTATTCTAAGATGGATTAAATAAATAAAAAATCCTCAGCAATATACACACAATACCCCATAACGAATCTTTATGTACATATTCTTTATCCCCTTACACTTGTGTCTATAAGGTAGTAGTTTTGGAATTGTTTGCTCGATTACTTGTTGGCTATTACTGTATTGTCGGAACTAGATGCACAAGCATTTCGCTACACTCGCACTAATATCTGCTAACCATGTGTATGTGACAAATAACATTTGATTTGAAAACGTAGAGGATCTGCAGAGAAGAATGGGAGAAACTCCCCAAATACAGGTGTAACCAAGCTTGTAGCGTCATACCCAAGAAGAGGCTGTGATCGCGGCCAAACGTGCTTCAACAAAGTACTGAGTAAAGGGTCTGAATACTTATGCAAATGTGATATTTAAGTTTTTATTAAAAAAAATAAACGTTTTTGCTTTGTCATAATAGGATATTGTGTGTAGATTTAAGAAAAAAAACGATTTTAGAATAAGGCTGTAACCTAACAAATTATGGAAAAAGTCAAGAATTCTGAATACTTCCCGAAGACGCTCTATATAAATAATGTCCTGATCTTTCTTATATCTCTCAGATATAGGAGAAACACTTTTAAACAAACTGATTTGATTTATTTTCTGATAAAATTGTTTCTATAGCGTTTCTATAGGCTAACGACAGTAAGGCCAAACTCAATGTTATTTATTGGGTTTCTATGGGCTAACGACAGTAAGGCCAAACTCAATGTTATTTATTGGGTTTCTATAGGCTAACGACAGTAAGGCCAAACTCAATGTTATTTATTGGATTTCTATAGGCTAACGACAGTAAGGCCAAACTCAATGTTATTTATTGGGTTTCTATGGGCTAACGACAGTAAGGCCAAACTCAATGTTATTTATTGGGTTTCTATGGGCTAACGACAGTAAGGCCAAACTCAATGTTATTTATTGGGTTTCTATGGGCTAACGACAGTAAGGCCAAACTCAATGTTATTTATTGGGTTTCTATGGGATAACGACAGTAAGGGGCCAAACTCAATGTTATTTATTGGGTTTCTATGGGATAACGACAGTAAGGCCAAACTCAATGTTATTTATTGGGTTTCTATGGGCTAACGACAGTAAGGCCAAACTCAATGTTATTTATTGGGTTTCTATAGGATAACGACAGTAAGGCCAAACTCAATGTTATTTATTGGGTTTCTATGGCTAACGACAGTAAGGCCAAACTCAATGTTATTTATTGGGTTTCTATGGGCTAACGACAGTAAGGCCAAACTCAATGTTATTTATTGGGTTTCTATGGGCTAACGACAGTAAGGCCAACTCAATGTTATTTATTGGGTTTCTATGGGCTAACGACAGTAAGGCCAAACTCAATGTTATTTATTGGGTTTCTATGGGCTGAATGACAGTAAGGCCAAACTCAATGTTATTTATTGGGTTTCTATAGGATAACGACAGTAAGGCCAAACTCAATGTTATTTATTGGGTTTCTATGGGCTAACGACAGTAAGGCCAAACTCAATGTTATTTATTGGGTTTCTATAGGATAACGACAGTAAGGCCAAACTCAATGTTATTTATTGGGTTTCTATGGGATATTGTGACAGTAAGGCCAAACTCAATGTTATTTATTGGGTTTCTATGGGATAACGACAGTAAGGCCAAACTCAATGTTATTTATTGGGTTTCTATGGGCTAACGACAGTAAGGCCAAACTCAATGTTATTTATTGGGTTTCTATGGGCTAACGACAGTAAGGCCAAACTCAATGTTATTTATTGGGTTTCTATAGGATAACGACAGTAAGGCCAAACTCAATGTTATTTATTGGGTTTCTATGGGATAACGACAGTAAGGCCAAACTCAATGTTATTTATTGGGTTTCTATGGGATAACGACAGTAAGGCCAAACTCAATGTTATTTATTGGGTTTCTATGGGCTAACGACAGTAAGGCCAAACTCAATGTTATTTATTGGGTTTCTATGGGCTAACGACAGTAAGGCCAAACTCAATGTTATTTATTGGGTTTCTATAGGATAACGACAGTAAGGCCAAACTCAATGTTATTTATTGGGTTTCTATGGGCTAACGACAGCAAGGCCAAACTCAATGTTATTTATTGGGTTTCTATGGCTAACGACAGTAAGGCCAAACTCAATGTTATTTATTGGGTTTCTATGGGCTAACGACAGTAAGGCCAAACTCAATGTTATTTATTGGGTTTCTATGGGCTAACGACAGTAAGGCCAAACTCAATATTATTTATTGGGTTTCTATGGGCTAACGACAGTAAGGCCAAACTCAATGTTATTTATTGGGTTTCTATAGGATAATTGACAGTAAGGCCAAATTCAATGTTATTTATTGGGTTTCTATGGGCTAACGACAGTAAGGCCAAACTCAATGTTATTTATTGGGTTTCTATGGGCTAAAGACAGTAAGGCCAAACTCAATGTTATTTATTGGGTTTCTATGGGCTAACGACAGTAAGGCCAAACTCAATGTTATTTATTGGGTTTCTATGGGATAACGACAGTAAGGCCAAACTCAGTGTTATTTATTGGGTTTCTATGGGCTAACGACAGTAAGGCCAAACTCAATGTTATTTATTGGGTTTCTATAGGATAACGACAGTAAGGCCAAACTCAATGTTATTTATTGGGTTTCTATGGGCTAACGACAGTAAGGCCAAACTCAATGTTATTTATTGGGTTTCTATGGGCTAACGACAGTAAGGCCAAACTCAATGTTATTTATTGGGTTTCTATGGGCTAAACAGTAAGGCCAAACTCAATGTTATTTATTGGGTTTCTATAGGATAACGACAGTAAGGCCAAACTCAATGTTATTTATTGGGTTTCTATGGGCTAACGACAGTAAGGCCAAACTCAATGTTATTTATTGGGTTTCTATAGGCTAACGACAGTAAGGCCAAACTCAATGTTATTTATTGGGTTTCTATGGGCTAACGACAGTAAGGCCAAACTCAATGTTATTTATTGGTTTCTATGGGCTAACGACAGTAAGGCCAAACTCAATATTATTTATTGGGTTTCTATGGGCTAACGACAGTAAGGCCAAACTCAATGTTATTTATTGGGTTTCTATAGGATAACGACAGTAAGGCCAAACTCAATGTTATTTATTGGGTTTCTATGGGCTAACGACAGTAAGGCCAAACTCAATGTTATTTATTGGGTTTCTATAGGCTAAAGACAGTAAGGCCAAACTCAATGTTATTTATTGGGTTTCTATGGGCTAACGACAGTAAGGCCAAACTCAATGTTATTTATTGGGTTTCTATGGGCTAACGACAGTAAGGCCAAACTCAATGTTATTTATTGGGTTTCTATGGGATAACGACAGTAAGGCCAAACTCAATGTTATTTATTGGGTTTCTATGGGCTAACGACAGTAAGGCCAAACTCAATGTTATTTATTGGGTTTCTATGGGCTAACGACAGTAAGGCCAAACTCAATGTTATTTATTGGGTTTGGGTTTCAATGTTATTTAGGATAACGACAGTAAGGCCAAACTCAATGTTATTTAAGTAAGGCCAAACTCAATGTTATTTATTGGGTTTCTATGGGATAACGACAGTAAGGCCAAACTCAATGTTATTTATTGGGTTTCTATGGGCTAACGACAGTAAGGCCAAACTCAATGTTATTTATTGGGTTTCTATGGGCTAACGACAGTAGGCCAAACTCAATGTTATTTATTGGGTTTCTATGGGCTAACGCGACAGTAAGGCCAAACTCAATATTATTTATTGGGTTTCTATGGGCTAACGACAGTAAGGCCAAACTCAATGTTATTTATTGGGTTTCTATGGGCTAACGACAGTAAGGCCAAACTCAATGTTATTTATTGGGTTTCTATGGGCTAACGACAGTAAGGCCAAACTCAATGTTATTTATTGGGTTTCTATGGGCTAAAGACAGTAAGGCCAAACTCAATGTTATTTATTGGGTTTCTATGGATAACGACAGTAAGGCCAAACTCAATGTTATTTATTGGGTTTCTAACGACAGTAAGGATGTTATTTATTGGGTTTCTATGGGCTAACGACAGTAAGGCCAAACTCAATGTTATTTATTGGATTTCTATAGGCTAACGACAGTAAGGCCAAACTCAATGTTATTTATTGGGTTTCTATGGGCTAACGACAGTAAGGCCAAACTCAATGTTATTTATTGGGTTTCTATGGGCTAACGACAGTAAGGCCAAACTCAATGTTATTTATTGGGTTTCTATGGGCTAACGACAGTAAGGCCAAACTCAATGTTATTTATTGGGTTTCTATAGGATAACGACAGTAAGGCCAAACTCAATGTTATTTATTGGGTTTCTATGGGCTAACGACAGTAATGGGCCAAACTCAATGTTATTTATTGGGTTTCTATGGGCTAACGACAGTAAGGCCAAACTCAATGTTATTTATTGGGTTACTATGGGCTAACGACAGTAAGGCCAAACTCAATGTTATTTATTGGGTTTCTATGGGCTAAGGGCCAAACTCAGTAGGCCAAACTCAATGTTATTTATTGGGTTTCTATGGGCTAACGACAGTAAGGCCAAACTCAATGTTATTTATTGGGTTTCTATGGGCTAACTGACAGTAAGGCCAAACTCAATGTTATTTATTGGGTTTCTATAGGATACTGCAATGCAGAGGGAGCCGTGACAATACCCTATACCTAGTGTATATCCTATACCCTATACCCTATACCTAGTGTATATCCTATACCCTATACCCTATACCTAGTGTATATCCTATACCCTATACCCTATACCCTAGTGTATATCCTATACCCTACCGTATACCCTATACCCTATACACTACCGTATACCCTATACCCTACCGTATACCCTTTACCCTACCGTATACCTATACCCTAGTGTATATCCTATACTCTAACGTATACCCTATACCCTACTGTATACCATATACCCTACCGTATACCCTATACCCTACTGTATATCCTATACTCTACCGTATACCCTATACCCTACCGTATACCTTATACTCTACCGTATACCCTATACCATACCGTATACCCTATACTCTACCGTATACCCTATACCCTACCGTATACCCTATACCCTACCGTATACCCTATACTCTACCGTATACCCTATACCCTACCGTATACCCTATACTCTACCGTATACCCTATACCCTATACCCTACCGTACACCCTATACTCTATACTCTACCGTATACCCTATACTCTACCGTATACCCTATACCATACCGTATACCCTATACCCTACCGTATACCCTATATCCTATACCTAGTGTATATCCTATACTCTACCGTATACCCTATACCCTATACCCTAGTGTATATCCTATACCCTACCGTACACCCTATACCGTACCGTATACCTTATACTCTACCGTATACCCTATAGCCTACCGTATACCCTATACCCTACCGTATACCCTATAGCCTACCGTATACCCTATACCCTACCGTATACCCTATACCCTACCGTATACCCTATACCCTACCGTAAACCCTATACCCTATACCCTACTGTATATCCTATACTCTACCGTATACCCTACCCTATACCCTATACCCTACCGTATACCCTATACCCTAGTGTATATCCTATACACTACCATATACCCTATACACTACCCTGTACCTTATACACTACCATATACCCTATACCCTACCATATACCCTATACCCTACCGTATACCCTATACCCTACCGTATACCCTATACCCTACCGTACACCCTATACCCTAGTGTATATCCTATACTCTACCGTATACCCTATACCGTACCGTATACCCTATACCCTACCGTATACCCTATACCCTATACCCTAGTGTATATCCTATACTCTACCGTATACCCTATACCCTACCGTATACCCTATACCCCTATACCCTAGTGGATATCCTATACTCTACCGTATACCCTATACCGTACCGTATACCCTATACTCTACCGTATACCCTATACCCTACCGTACACCCTATACCCTAGTGTATATCCTATACTCTACCGTATACCCTATACCCTACCGTATACCCTATACCCTACCGTATACCATATACCCTATACCCTACCGTAAACCCTATACCCTACCGTATACCCTATACCCTACCGTACACCTATACTCTATACTCTACCGTATACTCTATACCCTACCGTATACCCTATACCCTACCGTATACCTATACCCTACCGTAAACCCTATACCCTATACCCTACTGTATATCCTATACTCTACCGTATACCCTACCCTATACCCTATACCCTATACCCTACCATATACCCTATACCCTACCATATACCCTATACCCTACCGTATATCCTATACTCTACCATATATCCTATGCCTACTGTATACCCTATAACCTACCATATACTCTATACTCTACCATATATTCTATACCCTACCGTATATCCTATACCCTAGCGTATACCCTATACCCTACCGTATACCCTATACCCTACCGTATACCCTATACCCTATACCCTATACCCTAGCGTATACCCTAAACCCTACCGTATACTCTATACTCTACCGTATACACAATCCCCTACCATATACCCTTTACCCTACCGTATACCGTATACCCTATACTCTACAGTATACTCTATACTCTACCGTATACCCAATCCCCTACCATATACCCTATACCCTAGCGTATACCCTAAAACTTAGAGTATACCCTATACCCTACCGTATACCCTATACCCTATACCCTATACCCTACCGTATACACTATACCCTATGCCCTACCGTATACCCTATACCCTACCGTATACGCTATACCCTATACCCTACCGTATACCCTATACCCTACCGTATACCCTATACCCTATACCCTATACCCTAGCGTATACCCTAAACCCTACCGTATACTCTATACTCTACCGTATACCCAATCCCCTACCATATACCCTATACCCTAGCGTATACCCTAAAACTTAGAGTATACCCTATACCCTACCGTATACCCTAAACCCTATACCCTACCGTATACACTATACCCTATACCCTACCGTATACCCTATACCCTACCGTATACGCTATACCCTATACCCTACCGTATACCCTATACCATATACCCTACCGTATACCCTATGCCCTACCATATACCCTATACCCTACCATATACCGTATACCCTATACCCTACCGTATACCCTATACCCTACTGTATTTTTTATTTTATTTATTTATTATTTCACCTTTATTTAACCAGGTAGGCTAGTTGAGAACAAGTTCTCATTTACAACTGTGACCTGGCCAAGATAAAGCAAAGCAGTGCGACACAAACAACACAGAGTTACACATGGAGTAAAACAAACATACAGTCAATAATACAGTAGAAAAAGTATACAGTGTTTGCAAATGAGGTAAGATAAGGGAGGTAAGGCAATAAATAGGCCATAGTGGCGAAGTAATTACAATATACTAATTAAACACTGGAGTGATAGATGTGCAGAAGATGAGTGTGCAAGTAGAGATACTGGGGTGCAAATGAGCAAAATAAACAACAGTGTGGGGATGAGATAGTTCGATGGGCTATTTACAGATGGGCTATGTACAGGTGCAGTGATCTGGGAGCTGCTCTGACAGCTGGTGCTTAAATTGGCTTTGGGGGTGACCAGTGAAATATACCTGCCCGAGCGCGTGCTGCGTGCTGGTTGCTGCTGTGGTGAGCAGTGAGCTGAAAAAAGGCGGGGCTTTACCTAGCAGAGACTTGTAGATAACCTGTAGCCAGTGGGTTTGTCGATAAATATGAAGCGAGGGCCAGCCAACGAGAGTGTAGTATATGGGGCTTTGGTGACAAAACGGATGGCACTGTGATAGACTGCATCCAATTTTCTGAGTAGGGTATTGGAGGCTATTTTGTAAATGACATCGTCGAAGTCAAGGATCGGTAGGATAGTCAGTTTTACGAGGATATGTTTGGCAGCATGAGTGAAGGATGCTTTGTTGCGAAGTAGGAAGACGATTCTAGATTTAATTTTGGATTGGAGATGCTTAATGTTAATGATTCTGGAAGGAGAGTTTACAGTCTAACCAGACACCTAGTTATTTGTAGTTGTCCACATACTCTAGGTCAGAACCGTCTGGAGTAGTGATGCTATACGGGCGGGCAGGGTTGGGCAGCGATCGGTTGAATAGCATGCATTTAGTTTTACTTGCATTTAAGAGCAGTTGAAGGCAACAGAAGGAGAGTTGTATGGCATTGAAGCTCATCTGGAGGTTTGTTAACACAGTGTCCAAAATTGTGTCATCTGTCCGAGAAGTAATTGGTGAACCAGGCGAGGCAATCATTTGAGAAACCAAGGCTGTTGAGTCTGCCGATAAGAATGTGGTGATTGACAGAGTCGAACGCCTTGGCCAGGACGATGAGTACGGCTGCACAGCATTGTCGCTTATCGATGGCGGTTATGATATCGTTGAGGATACACACCCTATACCATACCGTATACCCTATATTTTGTTTTACCGGGGCCATAGGGCTCTTGTCAAAAGTAGTGCACTGGGAGAGAATAGGATGCCATTTAGCATGGAGTCAAGTACTCATGTTGGGGAGCAACAGTCTGATTCTATGTCTTATTCTATTTCCTGTGATCTTTGTCAGGAAAAGGCTGTTACTGTTTTCCCACTCACAACCCCATTGTGACTGGATCCGTTCATGCCTAATGGGCATAAGTAAGTTAATAAGAGAGCTGTTAGGAAGCGTTCTAGATTACACAACAGCAAATAAAAAAAGGGTTGTGTGGGGGTTATTAAAGTGGTTTCACGGAGGCTACTCTGAAGAGGTTAGAGTCCATGTTCGTTTGCTGCTGGAGTGATATTTGGGCCCAGGTGTTATGAGGCACGTCGCTGAACACTTTCTTAGTTCCAGTGAGATGTTTCTTGTTGCTTTTGGATTCAGGAAACCGAGTGTACAATTTGTTTTCATTAAAAAACATTTATTTATTTGAACCTTTATTTAACTTGGCAAGTCAGTTATTAAGAACAAATTCAATCCAGATGACCATCCAACCAACAGGTTCTCCTCTCCGAGTCTCCGATAGTGAAGGAGAGAGTGCTAGATGGAGCTTAACCAAGGATGAAGAGAGAGAGCAGTTTTATTCCAGGACATTTAGTTACAGGTACACAGTGTTTAATCATTTCTCCTCCTGCTGCTTTATTTGGTTACACGATACACCTGCCTTGAGGTAAATTATTCCATAAAACCCGTTTCACAGCAAGTGTGTAATATTTAGTGTTTTTTCTCTCTTATTTTTAAACGAAATGCAGAAGCACCACTTTTCTTCTCATCTCTTATTCATTGAGTGCAAATGTTTTCTGCTGTTGCCTTGCAGAAGTTTGCCTGTATTAAAACGCTTGGGAGCACAACGATTACCCAGGTGACAACTGTCAACTTCTTCTCCACGTTGGCAGCCTCCGTTTCCACTCCAGTCTCTGACAGAGTGTAAACACAACAAGACAAAGTATTATCATATTTCATTATAGCCAGGATGGACTGATTGGTGTTTGTTAGTGAACCGTGATGTCAGGTTTCATTCTTGGAATGGCTGAATGTTTGAGAATCACAGGGTGTTCTAGAATATCTGACTGTTCTAGAATGTCTGGGTGTTCGTTCTAGAATGTTTGGGTGTTCTTTCTAGAATGTCTGGGTGGTATTTCTAGAATGTGTGGTTGTTCTTTCTAGTATGTCTGGGTGCTCTATCTATAATGTCTGGATGTTATATCTAGAATGTCTGGGTGTTCTATCTAGAATATCAGTGTGTTCTAGAATGTCTGAATCTTCCTGGAATGTTTGTATTGACTAGAATAGCTGGATATTCTGGAACGGCACTATTTTGTAACAGTGATGTGGGTCTGTAACTGCTCCTGTAGCAATTCATTAATATTTAAATATTACATTTAATCCAACAGTTAGTTGTTGGGTTTTGTTGAGATTAGAAGTTCATGTACTTACGTAATGGTGGACTAGACCATGATGTTGAGAGAGTTATCACACAAACATCTTCAAACACCAAGAACTCTGTTGGCGTAACCACCATGTAATTATATTAGATAACAGCCTTTAGAATGACATTAAACCAAGAGTTACTTCACTGAAACAGCAGTTTTTGGACAACATTCAATAACAAGCTGTTGGGAATATTTGTTTATTTTGCCATCTTTCTGATTGGGGTCAATAATTTCCTCGTTTAAACATTTCAAAACCTTTCATCAGGCAGATGCTTTAGACAATTTTACTTAATTAATGAATGAATCCTGCCAACTATAGAACTGTCAACCAATGAACCGCCACTAATTAGATGCTTATTAAAACAGTTTGGACAGAGTCATGATGGATATGGTAGATATAGGCAGCACCCATCCAATGGGCCTCTAAACTTCAGTCTGTGAGGGGGTGTGTGTGTGTGTGTGTGTGTGTGTGTGTGTGTGTGTGTGTGTGTGTGTGTGTGTGTGTGTGTGTGTGTGTGTGTGTGTTTGTGTTTGTGTTTGTGTGCGTGTGTGTGTGTGTGTCTGTGTTTGTTTTGTGTGCGTGCATGTTGCGTGGAAGTGTGTGTGTGTGTGTGTGTCAGTGTGTGTGTGTGCGTGCATGTGTGTGTGTCAGTGTGTGTGTGTGCGTGCATGTGTGCGCGTGTGTTTGTGTTTGTGTGCGTGCGTGCGTGCGTGTTGCGTGGAAGTGTGTGTGTGTGTGTGTGTGTGTGTGTGTGTGTGTGTGTGTGTGTGCGTGTGTGTGTGTGTGTGTGTGTGTGTGTGTGTGTGTGTGTGTGTGTGTGTGTGTGTGTGTGTGTGGACCTCTAAACGTTAGTTTCTCAGCCAGTCAGTCCAGTCACCCTCAGAGAGACTCCATTATGTTCTCAGCAGAGTATTGATCCTGTGTGAAGCGTACTGTATCAATACACAACCAGGGACATCAGGATGATCTGGAGAGAAACGTCCTCACGGGCCCTTTAAACAGGTCAGAGGATGCATCTTGGTCCCAAATGGCACCCTATTCCCTATGCAGTGCACTACTTTTGACCAGGGCACATAAGGCTCTGGTCAAAAGTAGTGCCCTATCACAGAGTAATAGTGGGCCATTTGGGACACAACTCCCTACAGTAGCAACACTACAGCAAACCGCAACCACACAGGACTGACTTAGTCAATGATCTCTGGCAGTTATACAGATGAGGTAGGTGTTGATGATGATGTAGCTGACCTATCATGGAGAATCAGGGATGATGATGTAGCTGACCTGTCATGGAGGAGAAGGAAGATGAGCTGACCTATCATGGAGGAGGAGGGGTGATGATGTAGCTGACCTATCATGGAGGAGGGGGTGATGTAGCTGACCTATCATAGAGGATCAGGGATGATGATGTAGCTGACCTATCATGATCAGGGATGATGATGTAGCTGACCTATCATGGAGGAGGAGGGGTGATGATGTGACCTATCATGGAGGAGGAGGGGGATGATGTAGCTGACCTATCATGGAGGAGGGGTGATGATGTAGCTGACCTATCATGGAGGAGGAGGGGACCTATCATGATGATGTAGCTGACCTATCATGGAGGAGGAGGGATGATGTGAGCTGACCTATCATGGAGGAGGAGGGGTGATGATGTAGCTGACCTATCATGGAGGAGGAGGAGATGAGGCTGGTGATGATGTAGCTGACCTATCATGGAGGAGAAGGAAGATGATGTAGCTGACCTATCATGGAGGGGAAGATGATGTAGCTGACCTGTCATGGAGGAGAAGGAAGATGATGTAGCTGACCTATCATGGAGGAGGAAGATGATGTAGCTGACCTATCATGGAGGAGGAGCTGAAGCCTATCATGGAAGATGATGATGTAGCTGACCTGTCATGGAGGAGAAGGAAGATGATGTAGCTGACCTATCTGAGAAGATGGAGCTGACCTGTCATGGAGGAGGAAGATGATGTAGCTGACCTATCATGGAGGAGAGGAAGGTGATGTAGCTGACCTGTCATGGAGATGATGATGTAGCTGACCTATCATGGAGGAGAAGATGATGTAGCTGACCTATCATGTGATGTAGCTGACCTATCATGGAGGAGGAGGAAGATGATGTAGCTGACCTGTCATGGAGGAGGAAGGAAGATGATGTAGCTGACCTATCATGGAGGAGGAGGGATGATGTAGCTGACCTATCATGGATGATGTAGCTGACCTGAGAGGAGGATGATGTAGCTGACCTGTCATGGAGGAGGAAGATGATGTAGCTGACCTGTCATGGAGGAGGAGGAAGTGATGTAGCTGACCTATCATGGGAGGAGGGGTGATGGAGGACCTGTCATGGAGGAAGGGGTGATGATGTAGCTGACCTATCATGGAGGAGGAGGGGTTATGATGAGCCTGATGGAGGAGGAGGGTGATGTAGCTGACCTGTCATGGAGGAGGAGGAAGATGATGTAGCTGACCTATCATGGAGGAGGAGGGGACCTGTCATGAGGGGTGATGTAGCTGACCTATCATGGAGGAGGAGGGTTGACCTGATGTAGCTGACCTGTCATGGAGGAGGAGGGGGATGATGTAGCTGACCTGTCATGGAGGAGGAGGGGTGATGATGTAGCTGACCTGTCATGGAGGAGGAGGGTGATGATGTAGCTGACCTGTCATGGAGGAGGAGGGTGATGATGTAGCTGACCTGTCATGGAGGAGGAGGGGTTATGATGTAGCTGACCTGTCATGGAGGAGGAGGGGTGATGTAGCTGACCTATCATGGAGGAGGAGGGGTGATGATGCTGACCTGTCATGGAGGAGGGAGGTGATGATGTAGCTGACCTGTCATGGAGGAGGGGTGATGTAGCTGACCTGTCATGGAGGAGGAGGGGGATGATGTAGCTGACCTGTCATGGAGGAGGGGGTGATGTAGCTGACCTATCATGGAGGAGGAGGGAGGGGATGATGGAGCTGACCTGTCATGGAGGAGGATGATGTAGCTGACCTATCATGGAGGAGGAGGGGATGATGTAGCTGACCTGTCATGGAGGAGGAGGGGTGATGTAGCTGACCTATCATGGAGGAGGAGGGGATGATGAGCTGTAGAGGATCAGGGGTGATGATAGCTGACATGGAGGAGGAGGAGGGGGTGATGATGTAGCTGACCTATCATGGAGGAGGAGGGGTGATGTAGCTGACCTGTCATGGAGGAGGAGGGGTGATGATGTAGCTGACCTGTCATGGAGGAGGAGGGGATGATGAGCTGACCTATCATGGAGGAGGAGGGTGATGTAGCTGACCTATCATGGAGGAGGGGAGGATGATGTAGCTGACCTGTCATGGAGGAGGAGGGTGATGATGTAGCTGACCTATCATGGAGGAGGAGGAGGATGATGTAGCTGACCTGTCATGGAGGAGGAGGGTGATGATGTAGCTGACCTATCATGGAGGAGGAGGAGGATGATGTAGCTGACCTGTCATGGAGGAGGAGGTTATGATGTAGCTGACCTATCATGGAGGAGGGGTGATGTAGCTGACTATCTGGACTTTATCAGGAGTTGAACCTGTCATGGAGGAGGAGGGGTGATGATGTAGCTGACCTGTCATAGGATATGATGCTGTGGTGAGGGTCAGGGGCTGAAGCTGACCTGTCATGAGGAGGAGGGTTATGATGTAACCTATCGGGTGATGATTTGATTTAAATTGAACCTGTTGGTGATGAGTTTCATTAGCATGCTGCCTATAATGGAGGAGGAGGGGTGATGATGTAGCTGACGTATCATGGAGGAGAGGGTGATGTAGCTGATCACAGAGGACCATGATGATGTAGCTGACCTGTTGGAGGAGAAGGAGGATGATGAGCTGACCTATCATGGAGGAGAAGGAAGATGATGTAGCTGACCTATCATGGAGGTGAAGAGCTGACCTATCATGAGGGTGAGGCTGACCTATCATGGAGGGGAGGATGCAGTGGTTTAGAGTCAGGAGGAGGAGGAGGCAACAGACCTCATATACATCTGGACTTTATCAGTTGAACCAGTTAGCTGAAGTTTATTAGCCTTAGGAGGCTAGGTGCTGGCTGTGGAGGTTTTGATTTGGAGGTAGCTAGCTAAGCTAACGATATTTGCCTTGTCGTCGCATCAGAAACTTCAGACACCAAGGGCACCTGTCAAACTTGAAAACGACTCTGCATTTGCACTCCCCATCTCATAGCTAATAACCTCAGGTCGTGCATCCCTCGTCTTTCGACTTGAGACTAAAGCAAGTAAGCTAAAGATGTCTAGCTAGTTCTGCATGCTCAGTTAGCTAAAAGGACAAAAAAGGAATAGCTAACCTGGCTACAGTTACCTAGCTCGCTAATCATGTGTTCCTTTCATTAATTTAGCTATTGATAATAGCTAGCATAATTGTGAAATATGAATTGAAAAGCTTGAGATTATTTTGTGCATGTGTTGCACACTGTAAAACTGTGGTTGACGGTGGATGGCTACCTCCTTGGCTTATAACGGCTAGCTAGCTCCTGTGTCCATTGCAAGCAATGCCTTTGTGCTTTTTGAGGCTAAATGCATTAGCATCATGGAATATCAGCAATGCAACTTGAAACTAAAATAGAAGTGTAACGTTAGATGCTTTATCGTTGCATGCCTGTCTTGTTGAAGTGTGAAACAAATCTATTATTGCTACTTATTTAGCAAGCTAACTACTGCTAACTACTCGCTTTGTTTCTCTCTGAGCACATGGCTTTCCTTGTTTTTTGTTTCAGTTAGATACAGCGCCCCTATTTACAAACTGATGATGTCAAATAGTCCAACATTTCTTTGGCTGCGTTTTATACCGGCAGCCCAATTACTTTTTTGTCACTAATTGGTCTTTTGACTAATCGTAAGCTCGAAAAAGATCTGGTGTGAAAAAATCGGAATTGATTGGCCAAAGGACATATTAGTGGAAGAAATATCATAATGGGCTGCCTGTATAGATAGCTATACAGTTTTATTCAGCTGATGCTTTTATCCAGAGCTTTTTACAGTTAGTAGTTTTCTTTTTCAGCCTGATAGAAAATTAATTACATCTTTAAGGCCTACCTACATAGAAACAATCACTCACAAACAAACATGGGGAACAGAGGGTTAAATAATGAACAGGTAATTGGGGGAATGAAACCAGGTGTGTAAGACAAAGACAAAACAAATGGAAAATTAAAAGTGGATCGGCGATGACTAGAAGGCCGGTGGCGTTGACCGCCGAACACCGCCCGAACAAGGAGAGGGACCAACTTCAGTAACCCCCCTTGAAGCGCGGCTCGAGCAGTGTGCCGACACCGACGTCGGGAACGACCCGGAGGACGAGGCTCAGGAGATCCGGATGGAGACTGGAACTCCACAGCAACGAAGGGTCCAAGACGTCCTCCAACGGCATCCAGCATCTCTCCTCTGGACCGTACCCCTCCCACTCCACAGGTACTGAAGGCCCTCGCCCGACGCCGCGAGTCCAGGATGGCTCGAACAGCATATCCTCGATGTTCAGAGGGGCGGAGGAACCTCCCGCACCTCACACTCCTGGAGTGGACCAGCCACCACCGGCCTGAGGAGAGACACATGGAACGAGGGATTAATACGGTAATCTGGGGAAGCTGTAACCTGTAGCATACCTCGTTCAGTCTCCTGTGAATTGCCCCACAAACCGCTGACACAGCTTCCAGCAGGGCAGGCGGGGGGCAGGTTTCGGGTCGAGAGCCAGACCCGGTCCCCGGGGCAAACAACAGGTCCTCACTTCGGTGGCGGTGGCGCTCGCCTTCTGTCGCCTTACTGCCCGTTGCAGGTGCACATGGGCGGCGTCCCAGGTCTCCTCCGAGCACTTAAACCATTCGTCCACCGCAGGAGCTTTGATCTGGCTCTGATGCCACGGTGCCAGAACTGGCTGACACCCCAGTATGCACTGGAAAGGACAGGGAGGAGTGGCGGAGTGAGTTCTGGGCCATCTCTGCCCAGTGGATGAACGCCGCCCCACTCCCCCCGGCCGGTCCTGGCAATATGACCGCAGAAATCTACCCACATCCTGGTTTAAACTCTCCACTTGCCCGTTACTCGGGTGAAAACGTGAGGTGAGGCTGTCCGAGACCCCAGACGTTCCATGAACGCTCTCCAGACCCTGGACGTGAACTGGGACACTGTCAGTGATTTATTTAGAATTGAAGGCGCACTTAACCAGCTGGGCTACCACAGCATTCTGCAGCAATATGCCATTCCATCTGGGTTGGGCTTGTTTTTCAACAGGGCAATGACCCAAAACACCTCCAGGCTGTGTAATGGCTATTTTCCCAAGAAGGAGAGTGATGGAGTGCTGCATCAGATGACCTAGCTTCCCCATCACCCGACCTCAACCCAATTGAGAGGGTTTGGGATGAGTTGGACCACAGAGTGAAGGAAAAGCAGCCAACAAGTGCTTAGCATATGTGGGAACTCCTTCAAGACTGTTGGAAAAGCATTCCAGATGAAGCTGGTTGAGAGAATACCAAGAGTGTACAAAGCTGTCATCAAGGCAAAGGGTGGCTGTTTTGAAAAATTTCAAATCTCGAAATACATTTTGATTTATTTAACAGTTTTTTTGTATACGATATGTATGATTCCATATGTGTTATATCATAGTTTTTATTCTTCAATGTAGAAAATAGTAAAAAAATAAATAAAAAGCCTTGAATGAGTAGGTGTGTCCAAACTTTTGTCTGGTACTGAATATTTATTGATTTGTTTTATATCTACTCGATTTACAACAGACTCTTCAAAACTTGTTTCACATGACTGTTTTTGTTATTGTCCTTTTGTTGTTGCCATTTATGAATATCTTAAAACAATTCCACATTACAGATTAGCACCCCACCCAACAGCTTAATTAATTAAAGTTGTAAATTAGAGTTGTAAGAGCACTCTGTAGACAGACTGTTTTCCATGGTCTGTAAAAGAAACTCTGGAATTGTACTAAAGGCTGGGAACAGGAACAGGAAGTGGCCCTTTAAGGACGGGCAGATGGAGAAGCCCCATCAGGAACAAGAAGTGGCCAAGTCCATGGATAAGTCCCAAATGGCACCCTTTTCCCTTCACTACTTTTGACCAGGGCCCATAAGCTGTAATCTATTGCCTAGCCTATCCCATCTGATAGCGGAGTCGAAGGAGCATGGCAATAAACAATGGTCGCATATCACGATCCGTGGAAGTCAGCATACAGCAGGCTCCAGCAAAGCAGTCTACACGGAGCACCGAGTAGCTTTGCCACCCTCAAGCCGGATATTCCTGCATCGTCGTCGCCGGGGGTACCTGTGTCCACTGTGCCTACTCCTACGTCGGCGCCATTCAGTCCCTGCTCTGGTTCGAGTGGGGCTTCTCCATCTGTTGGAGGAGGCCTGCACCAGACGTCGGGAGCTGCGGGCTCAAGTTATCCTGCCCTCTCGCCCGTCCCAAAGGGTTCTCTGAATCCTGTGACGCATGGGAGTGGGTGGGTTTCCTCGTCCTTCCGCCAGCCGTTATTTTGGCAGCTCCGTGGTAAGAAATGTGATTGTTCTTGGTGAAAAAACAATTGGAGCTTGAGTAAGTGACATTACTAAGCTGCTCACGGATGCACTATTTCAGGACACTGACATCGATTTTATCGTAGTCCATCTGGGTTTTAATGACATTATGAAGGGCAGCTCTGAACAGTTGAAACTGGATTTCAAAGAGCTGATTGACTCTCTGCTAGACACTAATAAAAGACCCATCATATCTGACCTTGTGACCTCTCTCAATCGTGGCATTGAACACTTTAACAGGATTCTTTCTCTTCACAACTGGCTACTTGATTAAGTTTTGTTGACAATTTCGATACCTTTTGGAAACTAAAAACACGTTTTATAAGGAGGATGGAATCCACCCAAATCATTTGGGTTCCGGGATTCTTTCACTGCATTATATGAGGATGGAATCCACCCAAATCATTTGGGTTCCGGGATTCTTTCACAGCATTATAAGGCTGCGTTGAGACAATGACTTATCAATGACTCAAGCCCAGCTCAGTTAATCCCCACCATTGTGTCACTGAGTTGTCATAATGCTTCAGCAAATGTACATTATCCCAG
>NC_068450.1:5048900-5091400 GCF_023373465.1 Oncorhynchus keta | reverse complement strand
TCAGAGTAAAACCCAGGTCTTGAGGTCGAAGGAATTGTCCGTAGAGCTCCGAGATGACAGTATTGTGTCGAGGCACAGATCTGGGGAAGGGTACCAAAACATTTCTGCAGCATTGAAGGTCCCCAAGAACACAGTGGCCTCCATCATTCTTAAATTTAAGAAGTTTGGAACCACCAAGACTCTTCCTAGAGCTGGCCGCCCGGGGAGAAGGGCCTTGGTCAGTGGCCAAGAATCCAACGGTCATTCTGACAGAGCTCCAGAGTTCCTCTGTGGAGTTTGGAGAACGTTCCAGAAGGACAAACATCCCTACAGCACTCCACCAATCAGGCCTTTATGGTGGAGTGGCCAGACGGAAGCCACTCTTCAGTAAAAGGCACATGACAGCCCGTAAGAAACAAGATTCTCTGGTCTGATGAAACCAAGATTGAACTCTCTGGCCTGCATGCCAAGCGTCACGTTTGGAAAACTTGGTACCATCCCTACAGTGAAGCATGGTGGTGGCAGCATCAGCAGCAGGGACAAGGAGACTAGTCAGGATCGGGGAACAATGAAGCGGGCCAAGTACAGAGATCCTTGGTGAAAACCTGCTCCGGAGCGTTCAGGACTCGAGACTGCGGTGAAGGTTCACCTTCCAACAGGACAACGACCCTACTATAAGCACACAGCCAAGACAACGCAGGAGTGGCTTCGGGACAAGTCTCTGAATGTCCTTGAGTGGCCCCACCAGAGCCCGTAACAGAACATGACCTGAAAATAGCTGTTCAGCGACTCTGCCCATCAACCTGACAGAGCTTGAGAGAATCTACAGAGAACAATGGGAGAAACTCCCCAAATACAGGTCTGCCAGGCTTGTAGCATCACACCAAAACAAAGTACTGAGTAAAGGGTCTGAATACTTATGTAAATGTAATATTTCAGTGTTTTTTAACATATTTGTCGTTATGTGTAATTGTGTGTCGATTGAAGAGGAAAAAAACTATGTAATCAATTTTAGAATAAGGCTGTAAAATAACAAAATGTGGAAAAAGTCAAGGGGTTTGAATAGTTTCTGAATGTACTGTATATACTACATGTGAAGTCACTGTATATACATACTACTGTGTATACTATATAATACATGTGAAGTCACTGTATATACTACATGTGAAGTCACTGTATACACTACATGTGAAGTCACTGTATATACTACATGTGAAGTCACTGTATATACTACATGTGAAGTCACTGTATATACTACATGTGAAGTCACTGTGTATACTATATACTACATGTGAAGTCACTGTATATACTACATGTGACGTTACTGTGTATACTATATACTACATGTGAAGTCACTGTATATACTACATGTGAAGTCACTGTATATACTACATGTGAAGTCACTGTGTATACTATATACTACTGTGAAGTCACTGTATATACTACATGTGAAGTCACTGTATACACTACATGTGAAGTCACTGTATATACTACATGTGAAGTCACTGTATATACTACATGTGAAGTCACTGTGTATACTATATACTACATGTGAAGTCACTGTATATACTAGATGTGAAGTCACTGTATATACTACATGTGAAGTCACTGTATATACTACATGTTAAGTCACTGTGTATACTATATACTACATGTGAAGTCACTGTATATACTACATGTGAAGTCACTGTGTATACTATATACTACATGTGAAGTCACTGTATATACTACATGTGAAGTCACTGTATATACTACATTTGAAGTCACTGTATATACTACTGTATATACTACTGTATATACTACATGTTACATTTGTTACTTGTAGGTTAGACTACTGCAATGCTCTACTTTCCGGCTACCCGGATAAAGCACTAAATAAACTTCAGTTAGTGCTAAATACGGCTGCTAGAATCCTGACTAGAACAAAACAATATATATAAAATCAAATGTATTTATATAGCCCTTCGTACATCAGCTGATATCTCAAAGTGCTGTACAGAAACCCAGCCTAAAACCCCAAACAGCAAGCAATGCAGGTGTAGAAGCACGATGGCTAGGAAAAACTCCCTAGAAAGGCCAGAACCTAGGAAGAAACCTAGAGAGGAACCAGGCTATGAGGGTGGGCCAGTCCTCTTCTGGCTGTGCCGGGTGGAGATTATAAACCTAGAGAGGAACCAGGCTATGTGGGGTGGCCAGTCCTCTTCTGGCTGTGCCGGGTGGAGATTAGAAACCTAGAGAGGAACCAGGCAATGAGGGTGGCCAGTCCTCTTCTGGCTGTGCCGGGTGGAGATTAGAAACCTAGAGAGGAACCAGGCTATGAGGGGTGGCCAGTCCTCTTCTGGCTGTGCCGGGTGGAGATTAGAAACCTAGAGAGGAACCAGGCAATGAGGGTGGCCAGTCCTCTTCTGGCTGTGCCGGGTGGAGATTATAAACCAGAGAGGAACCAGGCTATGAGGGTGGCCAGTCCTCTTCTGGCTGTGCCGGGTGGAGATTAGAAACCTAGAGAGGAACCAGGCAATGAGGGTGGCCAGTCCTCTTCTGGCTGTGCCGGGTGGAGATTATAAACCTAGAGAGGAACCAGGCTATGAGGGTGGCCAGTCCTCTTCTGGCTGTGCCGGGTGGAGATTATAAACCTAGAGAGGAACCAGGCTATGAGGGTGGCCAGTCCTCTTCTGGCTGTGCCGGGTGGAGAGGAACCAGGCTATGAGGGGTGGCCAGTCCTCTTCTGGCTGTGCCGGGTGGAGATTATAACAGAACATGGCCAAGATGTTCAAATGTTGCTGATGACTGGGATGAATATAGGAGCAGAATTCAGGAACAGGACGAGACTTTTGACTGATGACTGACGTGAGCTCATGTACGTGATTGGCCTATCTGGCTTATCTGATTATGATGTCATAATGCTTCATGACATTGTCATAACGTGTATTCTCTACAAGTTATTTACATTTATGAGAAAGGGAAAAAAAACATGACTGTAAAGAATTGGAACGATTCGCAAAAATCGCTGAAGTTGGAGACTTTTATCTCCCTCGCCTCTGAGCAGTTAACAGATCGCTGCAGCTGTACATAGTCTATCGGTAACTAGCCCACCCAATTTACCTACCTCATCCCCACACTGTTTTTATTTGATTTACTTTTCTGCTCTTTTGCACACCAGTATCTCTACCTGTACATGACCATTTGATCATTTATCACTCCAGTGTTAATCTGCTAAATTGTAATTATTCGCCTACCTCCTCATGCCTTCTGCACACATTGTATATAGACTCTTTTTTCTTTTTTCTACTGTGTTATTGACTTGTTAATTGTTTACTCCATGTGTAACTCTGTGTTGTTGTCTGTTCACACTGCTTTGCTTTATCTGGGCCAGGTCGCAGTTGTAAATGAGAACTTGTTCTCAACTAGCCTACCTGGTTAAATAAAGGTGTTCTCAACTAGCCTACCTGGTTAAATAAAGGTGTTCTCAACTAGCCTACCTGGTTAAATAAAGGTGTTCTCAACTAGCCTACCTGGTTAAATAAAGGTGTTCTCAACTAGCCTACCTGGTTAAATAAAGGTGAAATAAAAAATAAAAAATTAATCACAACATCAAAGGATTTAAGAAGCTTTCAAAGGAAAGGAATATTCTTGGAAAACATTTATTTGAATCAATGTGGGATTTGACATATATTACATATTATGACATGGTTATGTCAACTGTTATTACATATTATGACATGGTTATGTCAACTGTTATTACATATTATGACATGGTTATGTCAACTGTTATTACATATTATGACATGGTTATGTCAACTGTTATTACATATTATGACATGGTTATGTCAACTGTTATTACATATTATGACATGGTTACTGTTATTCATATTATGACATGGTTATGTTATTACATATTATGACATGGTTATGTCAACTGTTATTACATATGACATGGTTATGTCAACTGTTATTACATATTATGACATGGTTATGTCAACTGTTATTACATATGACATGTTATTACATATTATGACATGGTTATATCAACTGTTATTACATATTATGACATGGGTTATTACATATGACATGGTTATATCAACTGTTATTACATATGACATGGTTATGTCAACTGTTATTACATATTATGACATGGTTATGTCAACTGTTATTACATATTATGACATGGTTATATCAACTGTTATTACATATATGACATGGTTATGTCAACTGTTATTACATATTATGACATGGTTATATATGTTATTACATGACATGGTTATTACATGGTTATATCAACTGTTATTACATATGACATGGTTATATACAACTGTTATGTACTGTTATTACATATTATGACATGGTTATGTCAACTGTTATTACATATTATGACATGGTTATGTCAACTGTTATTACATATTATGACATGGTTATATCAACTGTTATTACATATGACATGGTTTATCAACTGTTATTACATATTATGACATGGTTATGTCAACTGTTATTACATATGACATGGTTATGTCAACTGTTATTACATATTTTGACATGGTTATGACAACTGTTATTACATATTATGACATGGTTATGTCAACTGTTATTACATATGACATGGTTATGTCAACTGTTATTACATATTATGACATGGTTATGTCAACTGTTATTACATATGACATGGTTATGTCAACTGTTATTACATATTATGACATGGTTATATCAACTGTTATTACATATATGACATGGTTATGTCAACTGTTATTACATATTATGACATTATGACTGTTATTACATATTATGACATGGTTATATCAACTGTTATTACATATGACATGGTTATGTCAACTGTTATTACATATTATGACATGGTTATGTCAACATTATGACATGGTTATGGTCAACTGTTATTACATATGACATGGTTATGTCAACTGTTATTACATATGACATGGTTATGTCAACTGTTATTACATATTATGACATGGTTATGTCAACTGTTATTACATATTATGACATGGTTATGTCAACTGTTATTACATATTATGACATGGTTATGTCAACTGTTATTACATATTATGACATGGTTATGTCAACTGTTATTACATATTACGACATGGTTATGACAACTGTTATTACATATAATGACATGGTAATGACACTGGGTGTCAACTGAAGCGTTACCCTTTGAACATAACATTAATGGGTTTTGTGACATGGCATCTTATAATGGTTGATGGTGATGAACCCAAATTCACTGCTGAGACGGGGGGCTCATACCCTGATCACGCCCCTGTAAGGCATCTAGGTGCAGTAGAATCCCCCCTATGTTTTGCTCCACTAAACATAATTGATGGAAGTGTTTCATCGAGCGCTAATCAAAAAACTCCCCTTGTTGATGGCTTAGCTGAGCTGTTCCCTCGGCTAACCCAGGAAATAGGGAGGTTCATTACCCACAAGCCACCAGTAAAACCACTACAGTAGAAGATACGTGATCAGTGGGACCCAGTGGGATATATACTGTAGACCTCAGTAAAAAAATGAAGCTCCTCAGGATTCAGTCGTGAAGGAACCTCCTACATATAGAGGAGATGGTTATGACAAAATGCTCCAGTCATGAATCGGATGAGTTGGGATGAGTTGATG
This sequence comes from Oncorhynchus keta, assembly GCF_023373465.1. Lineage (NCBI taxonomy): Eukaryota > Metazoa > Chordata > Actinopteri > Salmoniformes > Salmonidae > Oncorhynchus > Oncorhynchus keta. The sequence continues at coordinate 5,085,799 of NC_068450.1, read as the reverse complement.
AGAATATAGTTGAGGAGGAAGGGATGTCCTGTTGGGGCAACAATCAGATGAGTTGATGAGAATATAGTTGAGGAGGAAGGGATGTCCTGTTGGAGGAACAATCAGATGAGTTGATGAGAATATAGTTGAGGAGGAAGGGATGTCCTGTTGGAGGAACAATCAGATGAGTTGATGAGAATATAGTTGAGGAGGAAGGGATGTCCTGTTGGGGCAACAATCAGATGAGATAATTAGTCAATTATCTGGCAAATCAAGAGACATGGTAAAGATACATTTACTCAATGAAATATCCGTTGATCCTAAAAGAGAAAGCAGAGATTGTATTTGACTTTCTGAAACAGAATTTCAGTGATTTTGCCTATTCACACTTTCCTTTAGCTGATGTCTACAACACCAAACCTGGAGAGGTTGTTCTAGAGAACTGGGTTTGGTTTGAACAAAGCCATGGATGTTGCTGACGAGGGCCTGAAGATTGACGCCTCCAACTCAGATGTCGTCACGATGTTTGTAACATTACTGCCTTGACCCCAAACTGGCAGCAGTATCCCAAACTGGCAGCAGTATTCCAAACTGGCAGCAGTATTCCAAACTGGCAGCAGTATCCCAAACTGGCAGCAGTATCCCAAACTGGCAGCAGTATTCCAAACTGGCAGCAGTATTCCAAACTGGCAGCAGTATCCCAAACTGGCAGCAGTATCCCAAACTGGCAGCAGTATTCCAAACTGGCAGCAGTATTCCAAACTGGCAGCAGTATCCCAAACTGGCAGCAGTACCCCAAACTGGCAGCAGTATCCCAAACTGGCAGCAGTACCCCAAACTGGCAGCAGTATTCCAAACTGGCAGCAGTATCCCAAACTGGCAGCAGTATTCCAAACTGGCAGCAGTATTCCAAACTGGCAGCAGTATTCCAAACTGGCAGCAGTATTCCAAACTGGCAGCAGTATCCCAAACTGGCAGCAGTATTCCAAACTGGCAGCAGTATTCCAAACTGGCAGCAGTACCCCAAACTGGCAGCAGTATTCCAAACTGGCAGCAGTATCCCAAACTGGCAGCAGTATTCCAAACTGGCAGCAGTATTCCAAACTGGCAGCAGTACCCCAAACTGGCAGCAGTATCCCAAACTGGCAGCAGTACCCCAAACTGGCAGCAGTATCCCAAACTGGCAGCAGTACCCCAAACTGGCAGCAGTATCCCAAACTGGCAGCAGTATTCCAAACTGGCAGCAGTATCCCAAACTGGCAGCAGTATTCCAAACTGGCAGCAGTATTCCAAACTGGCAGCAGTACCCCAAACTGGCAGCAGTACCCCAAACTGGCAGCAGTACCCCAAACTGGCAGCAGTATTCCAAACTGGCAGCAGTACCCCAAACTGGCAGCAGTATCCCAAACTGGCAGCAGTACCCCAAACTGGCAGCAGTACCCCAAACTGGCAGCAGTATCCCAAACTGGCAGCAGTGTTCCAAACTGGCAGCAGTATCCCAAACTGGCAGCAGTATTCCAAACTGGCAGCAGTATTCCAAACTGGCAGCAGTATCCCAAACTGGCAGCAGTATTCCAAACTGGCAGCAGTATTCCAAACTGGCAGCAGTATCCCAAACTGGCAGCAGTATCCCAAACTGGCAGCAGTATTCCAAACTGGCAGCAGTATTCCAAACTGGCAGCAGTATCCCAAACTGGCAGCAGTATTCCAAACTGGCAGCAGTATTCCAAACTGGCAGCAGTATCCCAAACTGGCAGCAGTATCCCAAACTGGCAGCAGTATTCCAAACTGGCAGCAGTATTCCAAACTGGCAGCAGTACCCCAAACTGGCAGCAGTATTCCAAACTGGCAGCAGTATCCCAAACTGGCAGCAGTATCCCAAACTGGCAGCCTTTATGAGTACATTCGCATGGCCACAGGGTCTGTGTAACAGCCCGGCCTCTTTAATGAGAATGAAGTCAATTATATTTCTCTTACTTTGTTACCTGGATGACTTGTTGGGAACTGGCTTCTGCAGCGACTTGAAGTTGTGTTTACCCGTCTATGTGCCAACAAGAAATGTCACTTCCTACGAAGAACAGTGAAATTCCTCTGACACATCATTAAAGATAACGGTATTTTACCTTTATTTAACTAGGCAAGTCAGTTAAGAACAAATTCTTATTTTCAATGACGGACTAGGAACAGTGGGTTAACTGCCTGTTCAGGGGCAGAATGACAGATTTGTACCTCGTCAACTAGAGGGTTTGAACTTGCAACCTTGCGGTTACTAGTCCAAAGCTCTAACCACTAGGCTGCCGCCCCAGTGAATGCTGAGAAAGGCGGAGTCCGATGCCAAGAAGAGCCAAGCACAGCAGATGGAGTCAGACAGATCCACTCCCTCTGTTCGGAGGCTGAAATTGGTTACGGTATTATATTACCAGCCCTTCATTCCTGACTGTTCATTCCTGACTGTTCATTCCTGACTGTTCATTCTTGACTGTTCCGCCATTTCTGCCAGACATTTGACTCGCACTCACTGTGAGTCAACAAAGAAGAGATGGGAAGAACAAAGGCTCCAGTTGGAATTTTCACGCTGTCGGATTGATGAAGAAGCTGAAGGACGCTCTCTTCTGAACTGTGTCGCTCACCCTGATTCTGAGAAGCCGTTCATTCTCTCCACTGACACCTCTCTGGATGTTCTCTGGGCTGTGCTTCTTCAAGTGCCTGAAGGTGGAGATAAGGCCCATAGCATTAAGCACAAAGTTATCCGGCACATAGACTTGAATTTCCAGCGCCGAAATGGAGAGCGTGTGAGACATTCAGTCACAGGCTCTGGATACTTGCAAGCAAAGACGGTTGCCAAGCAACCTACAACTTCAATCTGAAGTGTGTCCCGGGCAGCAAGAATACCGTAGCAGATGCACTGAGCCGCGACCCCTTCGCAGAGACTGTTGCGCAGAGAATGACGAGGGAGTCCTACGAAGAACTTCTGTGTGAGGCTGTTGGGATGGTGAATGATGATGTCCAAGGTGCCTTCCGTTGGGCTTCTTATCCACAGGAGATGACCTCCTTGACCACTGCTGAAGTGGAGGCTAAATGTCAGCTCCATATCGACTGGGAATGTTCAACTGAGCCTCAAGCATTCAGCCTGGTTCCAACATCCAACAGCTGCTTCCTCCTTGTATTGACACTTTGCCTGAACTCTCGCATGACACTCAGATTTAGATTCAGATTCAACAGCTAGTGAATACTAAAATATTCATAGGACTCAGATTCAGATTCAAACAGATAGTGATTGAGATTCAACAGCTAGTGATTCAGATTACGATTCAGATTCAGCAGTTAGTGATTCAGATTCGACAGTTAGTGATTCAGATTCAGCAGTTAGTGATTCAGATTCGACAGTTAGTGATTCAGATTCAGCAGTTAGTGATTCAGATTCAGCAGTTAGTGATTTCAGATTCAGCAGTTAGTGATTTCAGATTCAACAGTTAGTGATTCAGATTCAGCAGTTAGTGATTTCAGATTCAACAGTTAGTGATTCAGATTCAGCAGTTAGTGATTCAGATTCAACAGTTAGTGATTCAGATTGAACAGTTAGTGATTCAGATTCGACAGTTAGTGATTTCAGATTCAGCAGTTAGTGATTTCAGATTCAACAGTTAGTGATTCAGATTCGACAGTTAGTGATTCAGATTCGACAGTTAGTGATTCAGATTCAGCAGTTAGTGATTCAGATTCAGCAGTTAGTGATTCAGATTCAGCAGTTAGTGATTCAGATTCAACAGTTAGTGATTCAGATTCGACAGTTAGTGATTCAGATTCGACAGTTAGTGATTCAGATTCAGCAGTTAGTGATTCAGATTCAGCAGTTAGTGATTCAGATTCAACAGTTAGTGATTCAGATTCAACAGTTAGTGATTCAGATTCAACAGTTAGTGATTCAGATTCAACAGATAATGATTAAGATACAACAGCTAGTGATTTTTTAAAAAGTATTTAACTAGGAAAATCAGGTAAGAATAAATTCTTATTTACAATGACGGCAAACCTCAGCCAAACCCAGATGACGCTGGGACGCCCTATGGAACTCCCAATCACGGCAGGATGTGATTCAGTCTGGATTCAAACCAGGGACAGTAATGTTACCTCTTACACTGAGATGCAGTGCCTTAGACTGCTGCGCCACTCGGGGGCCCCTCAGTCAGCACTTAAACATGATCTGTGTGTGGTGACTCTGTGACCCTGCAACTGAAATAAAAATATAATTATACAGAAGTTGGGTATAGACAAGGTGATAAAGTTGGAATAAAGGAAAGCTTGCATGTATTCATTTAGTCTGAGAAGCTAGTCCTATCTCTCTATCTGCACTCTGAGAGTAGTACTGAGAAGCTAGTCCTATCTCTCTATCTGCACTCTGAGAGTAGTACTGAGAAGCTAGTCCTATCTCTCTATCTGCACTCTGAGAGTAGTACTGAGAAGCTAGTCCTATCTCTCTATCTGCACTCTGAGAGTAGTACTGAGAAGCTAGTCCTATCTCTCTATCTGCACTCTGAGAGTAGTACTGAGAAGCTAGTCCTATCTCTCTATCTGCACTCAGAGTAGTACTGAGAAGCTAGTCCTATCTCTCTATCTGCACTCTGAAAGTAGTACTGAGAAGCTAGTCCTATCTCTCTATCTGCACTCTGAGAGTAGTACTGAGAAGCTAGTCCTATCTCTCTATCTGCACTCTGAGAGTAGTACTGAGAAGCTAGTCCTATCTCTCTATCTGCACTCTGAGAGTAGTACTGAGAAGCTAGTCCTACCTCTCTATCTGCACTCTGAGAGTAGTACTGAGAAGCTAGTCCTATCTCTCTATCTGCACTCAGAGAGTAGTACTGAGAAGCTAGTCCTATCTCTATCTGCACTCTGAGAGTAGTACTGAGAAGCTAGTCCTATCTCTCTATCTGCACTCTGAAAGTAGTAATTGCATCTCAGATCAGTTTGAGCTGATTGATATTTTAAGGACTGTTACTGTTGATTTCCCACGCCCAGATTAAGTTAATTCTGCATGTAAGGGTTTTCTTCTGGGGAAAGATCAGAGGACCAAAATGCAGCATGGTGGTTATTCATGTTTAATTGATAAAGACACCATACATACATAAATAAATTAACAAAAACAATAAACGTGCAAAAAAAAACAAAAAAACAAACAGCCCTCTCTGGTGCAAACACAGAGTCAGGAACAATCACCCACAAAACCCAACACAAAACAGGCTACCTAAATATGGTTCCCAATCAGAGACAATGACGAACACCTGCCTCTGATTGAGAACCATATCAGGCCAAACATAGAAATAGACAAACCAGACACACAACATAGAATGCCCACCCAGCTCACGTCCTGACCAACACTAAAACAAGGAAAACACAGAGGAACGATGGTCAGAACGTGACACTGCACTAAAAAAGCCCTTTGGGAGATGATCCATTGACCAGGATTTTCACAATTTATGGGTCAAAAGTAGTGCACTATGAAGGGGATAGGGTGCCACCCTGGTTAAAAGTAGTGCACTATGAAGGGGATAGGGTGCCACCCTGGTTAAAAGTAGTGCACTATGAAGGGGATAGGGTGCCACCCTGGTTAAAAGTAGTGCACTATGAAGGGGATAGGGTGCCACCCTGGTTAAAAGTAGTGCACTATGAAGGGAATAGGGTGCCACCCTGGTTAAAAGTAGTGCACTATAAAGGGAATAGGGTGCCACCCTGGTTAAAAGTAGTGCACTATGAAGGGGATAGGGTGCCACCCTGGTTAAAAGTAGTGCACTATAAAGGGAATAGGGTGCCACCCTGGTTAAAAGTAGTGCACTATAAAGGGAATAGGGTGCCACCCTGGTTAAAAGTAGTGCACTATAAAGGGAATAGGGTGCCACCCTGGTTAAAAGTAGTGCACTATGAAGGGGATAGGGTGCCACCCTGGTTAAAAGTAGTGCACTATAAAGGGAATAGGGTGCCACCCTGGTTAAAAGTAGTGCACTATAAAGGGAATAGGGTGCCACCCTGGTTAAAAGTAGTGCACTATAAAGGGAATAGGGTGCCACCCTGGTTAAAAGTAGTGCACTATAAAGGGAATAGGGTGCCACCCTGGTTAAAAGTAGTGCACTATAAAGGGAATAGGGTGCCACCCTGGTTAAAAGTAGTGCACTATAAAGGGGATAGGGTGCCACCCTGGTTAAAAGTAGTGCACTATAAAGGGGATAGGGTGCCATTTGTGACGCTGACCCTAGTCAACGGTCTACTACTCAACTACCCCTCTCCTTTCCAGTCAGTGCTGCTCAGATCAACGTGGTCACTGTGCTGCTCAGATCAATGTGGTCACAGTGCTGCTCAGATCAATGTGGTCACTCTGCTGCTCAGATCAATGTGGTCACTGTGCTGCTCAGATCAATGTGGTCACTGTGCTGCTCAGATCAATGCGGTCACTGTGGTCACTGTGCTGCTCAGATCAATGTGGTCACTGTGCTGCTCAGATCAACGTGGTCACTGTGCTGCTCAGATCAATGTGGTCACCGTGGTCACTGTGCTGCTCAGATCAATGTGGTCACTGTGCTGCTCAGATCAACGTGGTCACTGTGCTGCTCAGATCAACACGGTCACTGTGCTGCTCAGATCAACGCGGTCACTTGACAGAGTAGCATCTTATGGACTCTGTATCTAATATAAATAGTGTTATGGACTGTATCCTTCGAAGCCAGTTAGCATTACTGAGTGTCGAGGGTAGTACAACACTACAGCATAGAAACATTTCACACCACTGCAATCAATAATCTGTTACCGGTTGGTTTAGACTGTACTGGTCCGGTCACCGCTGGTCTCTGTCAATGACAAATCACAGGCCTTCAGGCCAAGGATCTGTGTTTGTATCCCCCTAGTGGTGGCTGCTGGTAGTACACACCAGCACAGGCCTTTTAGTGTGCCTGTAACACCCTGCTCTCTCCTCCCCATTCTGCAGCATGTCTGGTTCTGGTTCTGCTGTGCCTGTAACACCCTGCTCTCTCCTACCCATCCTGGAGCATGTCTGGTTCTGGTTCTGGTTCTGGTTCTGCTGTGCCTGTAATACCCTGCTCTCTCTGCTCCCCATCCTGCAGCATGTCTGGTTCTGGTTCTGCTGTGCCTGTAATACCCTGCTCTCTCCTCCCCATCCTGCATCATGTCTGGTTCTGGTTCTGCTGTGCCTGTAATACCCTGCTCTCTCTTCCCCATCCTGCAGCATGTCTGGTTCTGGTTCTGCTGTGCCTGTAATACCCTGCTCTCTCCTCCCCATCCTGCATCATGTCTGGTTCTGGTTCTGCTGTGCCTGTAATACCCTGCTCTCTCCTCCCCATCCTGCAGCATGTCTGGTTCTGGTTCTGGTTCTGGTTCTGCTGTGCCTGTAACACCCTGCTCTCTCCTCCCCATCCTGCAGCATGTCTGGTTCTGGTTCTGCTGTGCCTGTAATACCCTGCTCTCTCCTCCCCATCCTGCAGCATGTCTGGTTCTGGTTCTGCTGTGCCTGTAATAACCTGCTCTCTCCTCCCCATCCTGCATCATGTCTGGTTCTGGTTCTGCAGTTTGAAAACACACAACCTCTCTTCCTGTCTCCCTCCCTGCCTGAGAGTCAGCACTGATCTAACACCAAAGAAGAGGTGTGAGGATCCTTGCTTTCATCGAGATCAGTGATCACTGTTAGGAAGAGAGGAAAAGAGGAAGGATTCGTATTGGAAGCGTAAGAGCTTGTCCCACTCCAAGATGGCCGCTGTCTCTGCATACTAACTACTGTGGAAGGGAGTTCATTTGAAAGATTTCCAACGGGGCTTAGACAGATGAAACATTACTCTAATGTCCCTTCAAACACATACAGCTGTTGGTGTGTCATTAACCCTCAGCTCTCTTCTCTCTCCGTCTCGCTCTCATTCTCTCCCTCCCCCCATCCCCTCTGACTGTCTCTGCTCTCTCTCTGCTCTCTAGATCATAAACCAGTCATCAGATTAATGTCCCCTCTAGATCATTTAAAAAAGATATATATATTTTACCTTTATTTAACTAGGCAAGTCAGTTAAGAACAAATTCTTATTTTCAATGACGGCCTAGGAACAGCAGGTTACCTGCCTGTTCAGGGGCAGAACGACAGATTTGTACCTTGTCAGCTCGGGGGTTTGAACTTGCAACCTTCCGGTTACTAGTCCAACGCTCTAACCACTAGGCTACCATCAGATTACTGTCCCCTCTAGATCATCAACCAGTCAGCAGATTAACAACACTGTCTCCTCTAGATCATAAACCAGTCATCAGATTACTGTCTCCTCTAGATCATAAACCAGTCAGCAGATTACTGTCCCCTCTAGATCATAAACCAGTCATCAGATTACTGTCTCCTCTAGATCATAAACCAGTCATCAGATTACTGTCTCCTCTAGATCATAAACCAGTCAGCAGATTACTGTCCCCTCTAGATCATAAACCAGTCATCAGATTACTGTCTCCTCTAGATCATAAACCAGTCAGCAGATTACTGTCCCCTCTAGATCATAAACCAGTCAGCAGATTAACAACACTGTCTCCTTTAGATCATAAACCATATGTCTTCAGTAGAGAGGGGACAGGAAGCTGCAGGCATGTCTTCAGTAGAGAGGGGACAGGAAGCTGCAGGTATATCTTCAGTAGAGGGGACAGGAAGCTGCAGGCATGTCTTCAGTAGAGGGGACAGGAAGCTGCAGGCATGTCTTCAGTAGAGGGGACAGGAAGCTGCATGTATATATTCAGTAGAGGGGACAGGAAGCTGCAGGCATGTCTTCAGTAGAGGGGACAGGAAGCTGCAGGTATATCTTCAGTAGAGGGGACAGGAAGCTGCAGGTATATCTTCAGTAGAGGGGACAGGAAGCTAGGCATGTCTTCAGTGGAGAGGGACAGGAAGCTGCAGGTATATCTTCAGTAGAGGGGACAGGAAGCTGCAGGTATATCTTCAGTAGAGGGGACAGGAAGCTGCAGGCATGTCTTCAGTAGAGAGGGGACAGGAAGCTGCAGGTATATCTTCAGTAGAGGGGACAGGAAGCTGCAGGCATGTCTTCAGTAGAGAGGGGACAGGAAGCTGCAGGTATATCTTCAGTAGAGGGGACAGGAAGCTGCAGGTATATCTTCAGTAGAGGGGACAGGAAGCTGCAGGCATGTCTTCAGTAGAGGGGACAGGAAGCTGCAGGTATATCTTCAGTAGAGGGGACAGGAAGCTGCAGGTATATCTTCAGTAGAGGGGACAGGAAGCTGCAGGTATATCTTCAGTAGAGGGGACAGGAAGCTGCAGGCATGTCTTCAGTAGAGGGGACAGGAAGCTGCAGGTATATCTTCAGTAGAGGGGACAGGAAGCTGCATGTATATCTTCAGTAGAGGGGACAGGAAGCTGCAGGTATATCTTCAGTAGAGGGGACAGGAAGCTGCATGTATATCTTCAGTAGAGGGGACAGGAAGCTGCAGGCATGTCTTCAGTAGAGAGGGGACAGGAAGCTGCAGGTATATCTTCAGTAGAGGGGACATGAAGCTGCATGTATATCTTCAGTAGAGGGGACAGGAAGCTGCAGGCATGTCTTCAGTAGAGGGGACAGGAAGCTGCAGGCATGTCTTCAGTAGAGGGGACAGGAAGCTGCAGGTATATCTTCAGTAGAGGGGACAGGAAGCTGCAGGTATATCTTCAGTAGAGGGGACAGGAAGCTGCAGGCATGTCTTCAGTAGAGAGGGGACAGGAAGCTGCAGGCATGTCTTCAGTAGAGGGGACAGGAAGCTGCAGGTATATCTTCAGTAGAGGGGACAGGAAGCTGCAGGCATGTCTTCAGTAGAGGGGACAGGAAGCTGCAGGCATGTCTTCAGTAGAGGGGACAGGAAGCTGCAGGTATATCTTCAGTAGAGGGGACAGGAAGCTGCAGGTATATCTTCAGTAGAGGGGACAGGAAGCTGCAGGCATGTCTTCAGTAGAGAGGGGACAGGAAGCTGCAGGTATATCTTCAGTAGAGGGGACATGAAGCTGCATGTATATCTTCAGTAGAGGGGACAGGAAGCTGCAGGCATGTCTTCAGTAGAGGGGACATGAAGTTGCAGCGTAGCGACATTATGTGTAATGTTGAAGTTGTACCACCAGAGGGCAGCAGAGGGCAGTGACTGTGACTAAGGAAGAAATGTACCCATCATTCACTACCCACTGCACATAAAACACTTGTAATGAGTGTAACTTAATTGGCTTGAGTTGCACAGTGACTCCCGTAGCTTTAACCTGTTCAGCGGAGGTTCACATTACGTCTTCCTGCCCAAAGGGGATCCATATACAGGTAACTGCCAAAATAATGGAAACATTTGAGTAAATGAGGTTAACAAAGTACATTGAAAGCAGGTGCTTCCACACAGGTGTAGTTCCTGGGGCCATTATTTTGGCTACCATGGCTATGCCCCCATAGGATCACAATGCCCCCATCCACAGGGTACGAGTGGTCACTGAATGGTTTGATGAGCATGAAAACGATGTGAACCATATGCCGTCTCAGTTCACCAGATCTCAACCTAAATGAACACTTCTGGAGTGGAGATTCTGATATCAACCCAATTGAACACTTCTAGGAGATTCTGGAACGTTCTCTATCACCATCAACAAAACATGGTGTCTCATCCCTGCAATAGAAGAATGGTGTCACATCCCTCCAATAGAAGAATGGTGTCTCATCCCTGCAATAGAAGAATGGTGTCTCATCCCTCCAATAGAAGAATGGTGTCTCATCCCTCCAATAGAAGAATGGTGTCTCATCCCTCCAATAGAAGAATGGTGTCTCATCCCTCCAATAGAATGGTGTCTCATCCCTCCAATAGAATGGTGTCTCATCCCTCCAATAGAAGAATGGTGTCTCATCCCTCCAATAGAATGGTGTCTCATCCCTCCAATAGAAGAATGGTGTCTCATCCCTCCAATAGAATGGTGTCTCATCCCTCCAATAGAAGAATGGTGTCTCATCCCTCCAATAGAAGAATGGTGTCTCATCCCTCCAATAGAATGGTGTCTCATCCCTCCAATAGAAGAATGGTGTCTCATCCCTCCAATAGAATGGTGTCTCATCCCTCCAATAGAATGGTGTCTCATCCCTCCAATAGAATGGTGTCTCATCCCTCCAATAGAATGGTGTCTCATCCCTCCAATTGAGCTCCAAGAAACTTGTAGAATCTATGCCAAAGGTGCATTGGAGCTGTTCTGGCTCTTAGTGGCCCAACGCCTATTAAGATTCTTTATGTTGGCGATTCCTTTATTTTGGCAGTTACGTGTACATGTTTATACACTTACTATCCAGCAGAAAGTGGCTGTATTAAAAACAAAATACAAAAATCAGCACCATGGACAGCGCCCGTCCTCATTGTCCGTTTAGACCCACCTGCGATTCTATTACATTACATAACGTTCAGGACCCTTGACAGCACCACCCGAGACCATAGGACCTACATTCATACTTCACATTTCAGCACCGTGAACAGCGCTGCCCGGGATCACGTTCTAACTTTCAGAACCACGGACAGCGTGAAAAGCGTCAACGGGTTCAACACCACCTGCCCGATTCAATAATATACCTTTTATTAAGAAGCGACCTGCGAGCCTAGAGTAATCAGTTTATATACCGCAGAACCTTGGACAACGCAGTTCTGGCTGAAGTAGTTAAAGAAGCAGCTAGAAACAGCTGATTTATGTTTTCTTGGACATTCTGTGTGATCTACAGCGTGTCCTAAGGGATGGCCACGTGACAATACTTCACTGATCGGACGGTTTTAAAGTCACACCTGGAGCACTGCGCGAATGCTTTTCTATTTCTCCTAATGTCACAGTAATCAATGAGACACATAACCTTCAGCTGGATGGCCTGATGTCATCACGTCACTATACCCCCCCACAAAAAAAAATGTTTTTTTTAACAAGCGCACATATTGTACATCGAGCGCCATTTGCTATAATTTCATTCAGGAAAATAAAACAGTCTATTCCTAATGCACTGTATGCGCCTCCTCTTGCGTGGACCTAGAAATGCGAATCTCAGAATCTCCCCGTAACTACAAAATAGTATAATCCGTTATTCCCCCATATTCTGTTAGAGCACATTTTCAAATCATTGATACTAATCTTGTCATTAGCAGGACTGCTCATACTACTGCTGCTCCTGATTATACTGCTATTACTAAGTCCTTGTCGGACACGTGCTCTGAGAATGAATATAATAACTCATTACTTCATGTTTCTTCTATTTTAAAGGGGTAAAGATGTGATTGATGGTCACGATGATGATGATGATGGTGATTGTGGTGGTGGTGATGATGATGATGATGATGGTGATGATGATGGTGATGATGAAGACAGTAGTGGTGATGATGATGATGATGATGGTGGTGATGATGAAGACAGTAGTGGTGATGATGATGATGGTGTTGATGAAGACAGTAGTGGTGATGATGATGATGATGATGGTGATTGTGGTGGTGGTGATGATGATGATGATGATGGTGGTGATGATGAAGACAGTAGTGATGATGATGATGATGATGATGATGATGATGATGATGGTGATGATGATGGTGATGATGAAGACAGTAGTGGTGATGATGATGATGATGATGGTGGTGATGATGAAGACAGTAGTGGTGATGATGATGATGGTGGTGATGATGATGATGGTGATGATGAAGACAGTAGTGGTGATGATGATGGTGGTGATGATGAAGACAGTAGTGGTGATGATGATGATGGTGTTGATGAAGACAGTAGTGGTGATGATGATGATGATGATGATGATGATGGTGGTGGTGGTGGTGATGATGATGATGATGATGATGATGATGATGATGATGATGATGATGATGATGATGATGATGATGATGATGATGATGATGATGATGATGATTTTGTGTGTTCTAAATTGTTTTTACTCTGTCCTTCATTTGGTAAAACTTATCAGAGCAAATTACTATTCAAATGATTCATCTAGCTGTTGTATACACGTTCTTCCATCAGCATCATTACATAGTGTACATAGTGTAGCCTATGGCAATGGACTGGGAAGGGGGAAATGGCGGAGATACGGGCTTTATAAGTCCTCCACAATGGTGGTAGTGAAAAAGAGACTAAAATCGAGCAGAAAATAGGGTAGGTCTAGACGGTGAGCTCTCTTGAATTAAAGCTAAGCTTATATTCCCATTATGCCCGTCAGTCCGAGCATCCAGGACACGTAGCTGTTAACTGTTAGACAGAAAGCCTAGCTGGTACTGTTGGAATGATCAATGAAAAGGGGGCTACGTGGTCGGCCGCTCCCTATTGGTCGACAGAGAGTATCCCGAGGAAAACCCTCCTACCTCGCGATCAGTCTGTGATAGCAGCTCCCGTTCAGGCGATATTTGAATCAGCTGGGCAGTGGAACCTTGAGGATACAAGTCATATTTGTAAAAAGGTAAGAGGATTTTTAAAACTATGTTTTCTGTGATATTTGTGTCTGGCGTCCATAGAAAGAAACAACGGGTTAGAGGTTGTATGGAAAACATATCGACATTTTAACAGGACGTTGTTATAGGGATAGAGAGAAATATGTGTGTGTGTGTGATGTAACTGAGAAGTGTAAAAATATGTAAATTAAAGATAACCAACACGTTGAATTCAATCCGTTTAATGAAAGGCAGAAAGAGCAATTGTTGCATTTGATGAGAAAATTGTACTCGACACATAATTTCCTTGAGTGACCGTTCTCTATAAGGTATACTAGCCTAATAAGTATTATAATATGAACACATCGAAATTATTGATTTAAATCGTGTATTAGATTTTTTTTATCGAAATAATTTTTTAAATGTCGAATTATACCCTGTAGACATATACATATTTATTGACAAAATACATTTTCTCCTTGGTGACCGTGATGAGAAAATATCGTGCATCAAGTTTTTCCCCCTCCCCTTCCCCCACATATAGTAGTAGGGCTAGGCTATATTACAGGTAATGCGCTTGTTTAAATGGGATACAAGTACATCAGATACGCGCTATTTCAAAGGCAACTTGTAGGCTTGTCCCCAGATCGCGTCGCCATTGAGAGTAATATTACCACAGTAATAATTCATGAGCGCGTGCACATTTAACCATTTCATTGAAAAATGTTGTCTCTCTCTCTCTCTCTCTCTGAATATTTCATGCCATTGGAGAAAAAAGGGTAGGGAGATGGAGAGAAGAAAAAAAACGTGTTAAACGGTTCGAGTGAATAATGCATTTACTATAATTGCTGGTCTATGGCGGAGGGTTTGGCTATCGCAGCCTATGGTGAAACGGGAGGGAGGGCGTTGCTTCTATCCGTCCCCATTCTTCCGTCGTCGCTTTAAATGACAGCCAAGACACAAAGTGACAGCTCGGGTATTAGAAAGAAAACAACTGAAGAGAAAAGGGGAAACAGTGAAAGCTATACTGAACAAAAAATATAAACGCGACATGCAACGTGTTGGTCCCACATTTGATGAGCTGAGGTAAAAGATCCCAGAAAACGTTCTGTCACATTCTGTGCACAAATTTACATCACTGTTAGTGAATATTTCTCATTTGCCAAGATAATCTATCTACCTGACAGGAGTGGCATATCAAGAAGATGATTAAACAGCATGATCATTACACAAGTGCACCTTGTGCTGGGGACAATAAAAGGCCAGTTTAAAATGTGCAGTTTTGTCACACAACACAATGCCACAGATGTCTCGAGTTTTTAGGGAGTGTGCAATTGGCATGCTGACTGCAGGAACATCCACCAGAGCTGTTGCCAGAAAATTTAACATTAATTTCTCTACCTTGAGTCGCCTTCAACATCTTTCTAGAGAATTTGTCAGTGAGTTCAACCTGCCTCACAACCGCAGACCACATGAAACCAGGCCACCGCGGTATCTCCACATCCGGCTTCTCCACCTGGGGGATACTCTGAGATCAGTCACCCGGACAACGGATGAAACTGAGGAGAATTTCATGAACTGTACCTCAGTAAAATTTGGGGAAATTATTACATGTTGTGTTTATAGTTCAGTTAAACTATTAACATCTTGACTTCTGTCAAGTCCATTTTATGTATTTATTTTACCTTGATTTAACTGACAGCCTAGGAACAGTGGGTTAACTGCCTTGTTCAGGGGCAGAAAGACAGATTTGTACCTTGTCAGCCCGGGGGTTTGAACTTGAAAAACTTCCGGTTACGAGTCCAACGCTCTAACCACTAGGCTACCATGCCGCCCCATTATCGAGTCATAC
The DNA here is from genome assembly GCF_023373465.1 of Oncorhynchus keta. Classification (NCBI taxonomy): domain Eukaryota; kingdom Metazoa; phylum Chordata; class Actinopteri; order Salmoniformes; family Salmonidae; genus Oncorhynchus; species Oncorhynchus keta. The sequence continues at coordinate 5,070,543 of NC_068450.1, read as the reverse complement.
CGAATAAAAATCGTTCAGAATACACAATTGAAACACACTCTTTCAGCACCACGGACAGTTATTATACGGCTGGGCCTATAATACATACATAGTAATGATAATTCATGGTTCGTCTCTATGCAGAGCAATCAATTCGTCAAAAACAATCATTAATTACCATGTAATTAATAACACCGCATAATTGTACCACATATTTGTGTATAATAACACATGATAAACTTCTGACAATCAATGCTGTAATGAATCTCATTTCCTTCTCTCCAGGACCATACCAAATAATTCATAAAAAATGCTCTGTTTCAGGACCATGGACAGTGTCTACATTTGAAGTCGATATGGATAGCCGTTAGCATGTGACTAGTACTAGGCCTAACACATTACTACGGTATAGGACTATAGGCCGATACAATAGACTACATGGGACGTGATTCATGCTTCTTTGCATCTCCCCAGAGCTCCAGGACCAGGGTCGAGATGGATGTGTTCATGAAAGGGTTGTCCAAAGCTAAAGACGGCATGGCGATCGCCGCGGAGAAGACTAAGGAGGGAGCTGCGCTGGCGGCGGAAAAGACCAAGGAAGGCGCCATGTTTATCGGTAAGATCCGACCTTTAGAAACGTTAGACCGAAAGCAATCTGAATTGTATTATCCGGTCACCTGTGATATCCAGGGCTTCATGTATATCACGAGTGTCTGCCAAGCGAGCGAGTCGCGTTCAACAGAGATTACTTGATGGATGCAGCAACCAATGAGCGTTGAGAACGCTGACATATGGAATGCCTCGTAAAGCGACGCTATAGGTCCAAAGATAATGTATTTTTTCCTTGATTGGTTGAAAAATGGGTGGGTCTTTTTTGTCATCTTAATCCATCCTTAATCCATCAATGCCAACAAGGCATTTTCTCTGCTATTGGGTCATTCTCTAGGCTACTGCAGACTACTGTGGGTTCATTCTGTAGGCTACTGTTGGTTCATGCTGTAGGCCACTGTGGGTTCACTCTGTTGGCTACTATTGGTTCATGCTGTAGGCCACTGTGGGTTCATTCTGTTGGCTACTATTGGTTCATTCTGTAGGCTACTGTGGGTTCATGCTGTAGGCTACTGTGGATTCACTCTGTTGGCTACTATTGGTTCATGCTGTAGGCTACTGTGGGTTCATTCTGTAGGTTACTGTGGGTTCATTCTGTTGGCTACTGTGGGTTCATTCTGTAGGCTACTGTGGGTTCATTCTGTAGGTTACTGTGGGTTCATTCTGTAGGCTACTGTGGGTTCATTCTGTAGGTTACTATGGGTTCATTCTGTAGGTTACTGTGGGTTCATTCTGTAGGTTACTGTGGGTTCATTCTGTAGGTTACTATGGGTTCATTCTGTAGGTTACTATGGGTTCATTCTAGGTTACTATGGGTTCATTCTGTATTCTGGGTTCATTCTGTAGGTTACTGTGGGTTCATTCTGTAGGTTACTATGGGTTCATTCTGCAGGTTACTATGGGTTCATTCTGTAGGTTACTATGGGTTCACTATGGGTTCATTCTGCAGGTTACTATGGGTTCATTCTGTAGGTTACTATGGGTTCATTCTGTAGGTTACTGTGGGTTCATTCTGCAGGTTACTGTGGGTTCATTCTGCAGGTTACTATGGGTTCATTCTGTAGGTTACTGTGGGTTCATTCAGGTTACTGTGGGTTCATTCTGCAGGTTACTATGGGTTCATTCTGCAGGTTACTATGGGTTCATTCTGCAGGTTACTATGGGTTCATTCTGCAGGTTACTATGGGTTCATTCTGTAGGTTACTATGGGTTCATTCTGTAGGTTACTGTGGGTTCATTCTGCAGGTTACTATGGGTTCATTCTGCAGGTTACTATGGGTTCATTCTGCAGGTTACTATGGGTTCAGGTTCTGGGTTCAGGTTACTATGGGTTCATTCTGTAGGTTACTGTGGGTTCATTCTGCAGGTTACTATGGGTTCATTCTATGGGTTCATTCTGTAGGTTACTATTGGTTCATTCTGTAGGTTACTGTGGGTTCATTCTGCAGGTTACTATGGGTTCAGGTTACTATGGGTTCATTCTAGGTTACTATGGGTTCATTCTGTAGGTTACTGTGGGTTCATTCAGGTTACTGTGGGTTCATTCTGCAGGTTACTATGGGTTCATTCTGCAGGTTTGGGTTCATTCTGTAGGTTACTATGGGTTCATAGGTTATTATGGGTTCATTCTGTAGGTTAATATGGGTTCATTCTGTAGGTTACTATGGGTTCATTCTGTAGGTTACTGTGGGTTCATTCTGTAGGTTACTGTGGGTTCATTCTGCAGGTTACTATGGGTTCATTCTGTAGGTTACTATGGGTTCATTCTGCAGGTTACTATGGGTTCATTCTGCAGGTTACTATGGGTTCATTCTGCAGGTTACTATGGGTTCATTCTGTAGGTTACTATGGGTTCATTCTGCAGGTTACTATGGGTTCATTCTGCAGGTTACTATGGGTTCATTCTGTAGGTTAATATGGGTTCATTCTGTAGGTTACTATGGGTTCATTCTGTAGGTTACTATGGGTTCATTCTGTAGGTTACTATGGGTTCATTCTGCAGGTTACTATGGGTTCATTCTGTAGGTTACTATGGGTTCATTCTGCAGGTTACTATGGGTTCATTCTGTAGGTTAATATGGGTTCATTCTGTAGGTTACTATGGGTTCATTCTGCAGGTTACTATGGGTTCATTCTGCAGGTTACTATGGGTTCATTCTGCAGGTTACTATGGGTTCATTCTGTAGGTTACTATGGGTTCATTCTGCAGGTTACTATGGGTTCATTCTGCAGGTTACTATGGGTTCATTCTGTAGGTTAATATGGGTTCATTCTATGGGTTAGGTTACTGTGGGTTCATTCTGTAGGTTACTATGGGTTCATTCTGTAGGTTACTATGGGTTCATTCTGCAGGTTACTATGGGTTCATTCTGCAGGTTACTATGGGTTCATTCTGTAGGTTACTATGGGTTCATTCTGTAGGTTACTATGGGTTCATTCTGTAGGTTACCATGGGTTCATTCTGTAGGTTACTATGGGTTCATTCTGTAGGTTACTATGGGTTCATTCTGCAGGTTACTATGGGTTCATTCTGTAGGTTACTATGGGTTCATTCTGCAGGTTACTATGGGTTCATTCTGTAGGTTACTATGGGTTCATTCTGTAGGTTACTATGGGTTCATTCTGTAGGTTACTATGGGTCCTTCTGTAGCTCAGTTGGTAGAGCATGGAGCTTGTAACGCCAGGGTAGTGGGTTCGATTCCCGGGACCACCCATACGTAGAATGTATGCACACATGACTGTAAGTCGCTTTGGATAAAAGCGTCTGCTAAATGACATATTATTTATATATTTATTTATTTAGGTTACTATGGGTTCATTCTGTAGGTTACTGTGGATTTTGCACTATGACTGTATGGAAGTAGGTGGTTGGCAGTGGCAGTCTACATTGTACGCAGGGCATTATGATATGGATATAATTTACAGGGAAAATATGCATATTGGCAAGTTAAAAATATGTGCTCACAGATACACTCCATGACCAAAGGTATGTGGACACCTGCTCGTCAAACATCTCAAAAGCGTCTGCTAAATGGCATATAATCTAATTTCAAAATATGGAGTTGGTCCCCCCCTTTGTTGCGATAACAGCCTCCACTTTTCTGGGAAGGCTTTTCACTAGATGTCGGAACATTGCTGTGGGGTCTTGCTTTCATTCAGCCACAAACATTAGTGAGGTCGACCACTGATGTTGTGCGATTAGGCCAGGCTCGCAGTCTTCAAAGGGTCAGGGCTCTGTGCAGGCGAGTGAAGATCTCGCCAAACCATTTCTGTATGGACCTTGCTCTGTGCACTGGGGCATTGTCATGCTGAAACAGAGAAGGCCTTCCCCAAACTGTTGCCACAAAGTTGGGAGCATAGAATCATCTAGAAGGTCATTGTATGCTGTAGCAGTAAGATTTCCCTTCACTGGAACTAAGGGTTCTAGCCCGAACTATGAAAAACAGCCCCAAACCATTATTCATCCTCCACCAAACTTTACAGTTGGTACTATGCATTCGGACAGGTAGCGTTCTCCTGGAATCTACCAGACCCAGATTTGTCTATTGGACTGCCAGAGGCGTGATTCTTCGTTCCAGAGAACGTGTTTCCACTGCTCCAGAGTCCAATGCTTGGCATTGCACATGGTGATGTAAGGCTAGTGTGCGGCTACTTGGCCATGGAAACCCATTTCATGAAGCTCCCAACGAACAGTTATTGTGCTGACGTTGCTCCCAGAGGCATTTTGTAACTCAGTAGTGAGTGTTGCAACTGATGACAGATGGTTTTTATGGGCTATGCGCTTCAACACTCGAAGGTACTGTTCTGTGAGCTTGTGTGGCCTACCACTTCGCGGTTGAGCCGTTGTTTCTCCTAGATGTTTCCACTTCACAATAACAGAGCTTACAGTTGACCGGGGCAGCTCTAACATGGCAGAAATTTGACGGACTGACTTGTTGGAAAGATGGCATCCTATCACGGTGCCACGTTGAAAGTCACTGAGCTCTTCAGTAAGGCCATTCTACTGCCAATATTTGTCTATGGAGATTGCACGGCGGTGTGCTCGATTTTATACACCCTGTCGGAGAGTGCAGCTCCCAACGTCTGGGATTAACAGACTGTGCTGTGGTTATACACTCACCTGTAAATGGTCGGGTAGAAGTTGAACGTTTGTCCTCTAATAATGCATTCTCAGAAACGGCTAATATAGTATGTCGAGGCGTTGTTTATACGGTAATGCCTCGTTTGCTGTGTGTGTATTAAAGAGGAATGTGTTGGTAACGCTATTGAGATAATTATCATTATGGATGAAAACATAGGATTTGGAATGAAGTAACACATGATGCATGGTAATGGAGGGATAATGTAGCATTTTAATGTGGTGATGCATGATAATGGTGGGGGAATTGAGCTTTTTAATGTGGTAACACATGAGGCATGATAATGGATGGATAATGTAGCATTTTAACGTGGTAACACATGATGCACGATAATGGATGGATAATGCAGCATTTTAATGTGGTGATGCATGATCATGTAGGGAGAATGTAGCATTTTAAAGTGGTAACACATGATGCATGATAATGGACAGATAATGTAGCATCTTAATGTGATAACACATGATGCGTGATAATGGTGGGGTAATGTAGCATTGTAATCTGGTAACACACGATGCATGATAATGTAGGGGTAATGTAGCATTGTAATGTGGTAACACATGGTGGGTGATAATGGTGGGGTAATGTAGCATTGTAATCTGGTAACACATGATGCGTGATAATGTAGGGGTAATGTAGCATTTTAATGTGGTAACACATGATGCATGATAATGGTGGGGTAATGTAGCATTGTAATGTGGTAACACATGATGCGTGATAATGGTGGGGTAATGTAGCATTGTAATATGGTAACAGATGTGTTGTTCTCCCTTTTCAGGCACCAAGGCCAAAGATGGTGTTGGTTCAGGTACGTTGACTGTTTACTGTTAAGTCTTTAGTTCAGATGTTGACATCGAACCAAACAGGAGTGTGTTAACGTGTGTGTGTGTTAAAAAAACGTGTTAGGGAAGTGCTCCCGCTGTGGGGATCAAATCAGTGGAAATTTCAAGTGCGCCACGTATAGTTTTTGATAAAACTCAAACTTTCATTAAAATGCACATACAATGTACTGAATTAAAGCTACACTCGTTGTGAATCTAGCTACCGAGTCAGATTTGTAAAATGCTTTTCGGCGAAAGCATGAGAAGCTATTATCTGATAGCATGCACCCAAAATACTGGAACTTCATCTAAAACGACAGATTTTGCGGTAGCCGGTCCTAACCAAAACGCAGAAATAAAATATAAAACATTCATTACCTTTGACAAGCTTCTTTCTTGGCACTCCTAGATGTCCCATAAACATCATTTTGGGTCTTTTTTCGATTAAATCGGTCCATATATAGCCTAGATATCGATCTATGAAGAGTGTGTGATCAACGAAAAAAATTGTGTTTTTTTACGTAACGTCATTTTTTTAAATTAAAAAAGTTGACGATAAACTTTCACAAAACACTTCGAAATACTTTTGTAATGCAACTTTAGGTATTAGTAAACGTTAATAATCTATCAAAATGATCACGGGGCGATGTATATTCTTTAGCTTCACGTCTTGAAATCATGTCCGGATATTTCTCAACCAAAACATCCTGTCGGAGAACGGAAGAAATCGTCTCCCTTGTGTCGGTTTGACCAAGAAACAAATCCGGGACAAATGACAAGACTGTTGACATCGTGTGGAAGCTGTAGGTATTGCAACCTCGGCTCCATTTAATGTGGGTCACTTTTAACAATTGGTTGAAGTTGCGCATAGATATATTTTCCCATTTTCAGTGATCAGATTTTCCTGCACTTTTCGATGAAACGCACGTTCTGTTATAGTCACAGCCGTGATTTAACCAGTTTTAGAAACGTCTGAGTGTTTTCTATCCACACATACTAATCATGTGCATATACTATATTCCTGGCATGAGTAGCAGGGCGCTGAAATGTTGTGCGATTTTTAACAAAAAGATGCGAAAATTCGCAGCTTCCTTAAGTGTGTGTGTTAATGTGTGTGTGTTAATAATGTGTGTGTGTTAATAATGTGGGTTAATAGTGTGTGTGTTAATAATGTGTGTGTGTGTGTGTGTGTGTTAATAATGTGTGTGTGTTAATAATGTGTGTGTGTGTGCGTGTTAAAATGTGTGTGTGTGTGTGATGATGATGATGCAGCGAAGGACCTTGCTGGTGGAGCCATGGGGAATATCGCTGCAGCCACCGGCCTGGGGAAGAAGGACGAGTTCCCATCTGACATGAACGTAAGAGTAACACACACACACACACACACACACACACACACACACACACACACACACACACACACACACACACACACACACACACACACACACATACGAAGACATTCAACATGTGAAAATCTCACATGTGGAATAGCATGTTCACATGTGAGTTTGAAATGATGTTATTTGCACGTGAAAAGAATGAACATGTTGTAGTGGCAATGTGTCCGATGGTGGAATTAGGTTGCCCACATCTAGAAAGCATAAATGTGGGACAAGGGAATGATTTCGTAGGCCATTGACAGAACAGTGGACATAATCATTTTTTTGGGGGGGGCAGGTTTAATGGATCACATTGAAATGGTAACATAAACTCAGTGGCCAGTTAATTAGGAACATCACTCTCCGTTCACGAAAATGTTTGGCTTCTAAAGACTGTGATTCACGTGGTCGTGGCTGTAGGGTTAGGGTTGTGTGTGGTCCTTCTGTAGCTCAGTTGGTAGAGCATGGTGCTTGTAACGCCAGGGTAGTGGGTTCGATTCCCGGGACCACCCATACGTAGAATGTATGCACACATGACTGTAAGTCGCTTTGGATAAAAGCGTCTGCTAAATGGCATATATAATGTGTATACTATATACTACATGTGAAGTCATTATATATTATTATTACCCTGGTCTTTAGTAATGTTACCCTGGTCTTTGGTAATGTTATCCTGGTCTTTAGTAATGTTACCCTGGTCTTTAGTAATGTTACCCTGGTCTTTGGTAATGTTACCCTGGTCTTTGGTAATGTTACCCTGGTCTTTAGTAATGTTACCCTGGTCTTTACTAATGTTACCCTGGTCTTTAGTAATGTTACCCTGGTCTTTGGTAATGTTACCCTGGTCTTTAGTAATGTTACCCTGGTCTTTGGTAATGTTACCCTGGTCTTTAGTAATGTTACCCTGGTCTTTAGTAATGTTACCCTGGTCTTTAGTAATGTTACCCTGGTCTTTAGTAATGTTACCCTGGTCTTTAGTAATGTTACCCTGGTCTTTAGTAATGTTACCCTGGTCTTTAGTAATGTTACCCTGGTCTTTGGTAATGTTACCCTGGTCTTTAGTAATGTTACCCTGGTCTTTAGTAATGTTACCCTGGTCTTTGGTAATGTTACCCTGGTCTTTGGTAATGTTACCCTGGTCTTTAGTAATGTTACCCTGGTCTTTGGTAATGTTACCCTGGTCTTTGGTAATGTTACCCTGGTCTTTAGTAATGTTACCCTGGTCTTTAGTAATGTTACCCTGGTCTTTAGTAATGTTACCCTGGTCTTTAGTAATGTTACCCTGGTCTTTGGTAATGTTACCCTGGTCTTTAGTAATGTTACCCTGGTCTTTAGTAATGTTACCCTGGTCTTTAGTAATGTTACCCTGGTCTTTGGTAATGTTACCCTGGTCTTTAGTAATGTTACCCTGGTCTTTGGTAATGTTACCCTGGTCTTTGGTAATGTTACCCTGGTCTTTAGTAATGTTACCCTGGTCTTTGGTAATGTTACCCTGGTCTTTAGTAATGTTACCCTGGTCTTAGTAATGTTACCCTGGTCTTAGTAATGTTACCCTGGTCTTTAGTAATGTTACCCTGGTCTTAGTAATGTTACCCTGGTCTTTAGTAATGTTACCCTGGTCTTTGGTAATGTTACCCTGGTCTTTAGTAATGTTACCCTGGTCTTAGTAATGTTACCCTGGTCTTTAGTAATGTTACCCTGGTCTTTAGTAATGTTTGGTCCCTGGTCTTTAGTAATGTTACCCTGGTCTTTAGTAATGTTACCCTGGTCTTTAGTAATGTTACCCTGGTCTTTGGTAATGTTACCCTGGTCTTTAGTAATGTTACCCTGGTCTTAGTAATGTTACCCTGGTATTTAGTAATGTTACCCTGGTCTTTAGTAATGTTACCCTGGTCTTTAGTAATGTTACCCTGGTCTTTAGTAATGTTACCCTGGTCTTTGGTAATGTTACCCTGGTCTTTAGTAATGTTACCCTGGTCTTTAGTAATGTTACCCTGGTCTTTAGTAATGTTACCCTGGTCTTTAGTAATGTTACCCTGGTCTTTGGTAATGTTACCCTGGTCTTTAGTAATGTTACCCTGGTCTTTAGTAATGTTACCCTGGTCTTTAGTAATGTTACCCTGGTCTTTAGTAATGTTACCCTGGTCTTTAGTAATGTTACCCTGGTCTTTAGTAATGTTACCCTGGTCTTTGGTAATGTTACCCTGGTCTTTAGTAATGTTACCCTGGTCTTAGTAATGTTACCCTGGTCTTAGTAATGTTACCCTGGTCTTTAGTAATGTTACCCTGGTCTTAGTAATGTTACCCTGGTCTTTAGTAATGTTACCCTGGTCTTTGGTAATGTTACCATGGTGTTTGGTAATGTTACCCTGGTCTTTGGTAATGTTACCCTGGTCTTTGGTAATGTTACCCTGGTCTTGGATAATGTTACCCTGGTCTTTAGTAATGTTACCCTGGTCTTTGGTAATGTTACCCTGGTCTTTAGTAATGTTACCCTGGTCTTTAGTAATGTTACCCTGGTCTTTGGTAATGTTACCCTGGTCTTTAGTAATGTTACCCTGGTCTTGGGTAATGTTACCCTGGTCTTTAGTAATGTTACCCTGGTCTTGGGTAATGTTACCCTGGTCTTTAGTAATGTTACCCTGGTCTTTGGTAATGTTACCCTGGTCTTTGGTAATGTTACCCTGGTCTTTGGTAATGTTACCCTGGTCTTTGGTAATGTTACCCTGGTCTTGGGTAATGTTACCCTGGTCTTTAGTAATGTTACCTTGGTCTTTGGTAATGTTACCCTGGTCTTTGGTAATGTTACCCTGATCTTTGGTAATGTTACCCTGGTCTTTAGTAATGTTACCCTGGTCTTTAGTAATGTTACCCTGGTGTTTAGTAATGTTACCCTGGTCTTTGGTAATGTTACCCTGGTCTTTGGTTATGTTACCCTGGTCTTTAGTAATGTTACCCTGGTCTTGGGTAATGTTACCCTGGTCTTTAGTAATGTTACCCTGGTCTTGGGTAATGTTACCCTGGTCTTTAGTAATGTTACCCTGGTCTTTGGTAATGTTACCCTGGTCTTTAGTAATGTTACCCTGGTCTTTGGTAATGTTACCCTGGTCTTTAGTAATGTTACCCTGGTCTTTGGTAATGTTACCCTGGTCTTTGGTAATGTTACCCTGGTCTTTAGTAATGTTACCCTGGTCTTTAGTAATGTTACCCTGGTCTTTAGTAATGTTACCCTGGTCTTTGGTAATGTTACCCTGGTCTTTGGTAATGTTACCCTGGTCTTTAGTAATGTTACCCTGGTCTTTAGTAATGTTACCCTGGTCTTTAGTAATGTTACCCTGGTCTTTAGTAATGTTACCCTGGTCTTTGGTAATGTTACCCTGGTCTTTAGTAATGTTACCCTGGTCTTTAGTAATGTTACCCTGGTCTTTAGTAATGTTACCCTGGTCTTTAGTAATGTTACCCTGGTCTTGGGTAATGTTACCCTGGTCTTTAGTAATGTTACCCTGGTCTTGGGTAATGTTACCCTGGTCTTTAGTAATGTTACCCTGGTCTTGGGTAATGTTACCCTGGTCTTTAGTCATGTTACCCTGGTCTTGGGTAATGTTACCCTGGCCTTTAGTAATGTTACCCTGGTCTTTGGTAATGTTACCCTGGTCTTTAGTAATGTTACCCTGGTCTTTGGTAATGTTACCCTGGTCTTTGGTAATGTTACCCTGGTCTTTAGTAATGTTACCCTGGTCTTTAGTAATGTTACCCTGGTCTTTAGTAATGTTACCCTGGTCTTTAGTAATGTTACCCTGGTCTTTGGTAATGTTACTCTGGTCTTTAGTAATGTACCCTGGTCTTGGGTAATGCTACCCTGGTCTTTAGTAATGTTACCCTGGTCTTTAGTAATGTTACCCTGGTCTTTAGTAATGTTACCCTGGTCTTTAGTAATGCTACCCTGGTCTTTAGTAATGTTACCCTGGTCTTTGGTAATGTTACCCTGGTCTTTGGTAATGTTACCCTGGTCTTTGGTAATGTTACCCTGGTCTTTAGTAATGTTACCCTGGTGTTACCCTGGTCTTTAGTAATGCTACCCTGGTCTTTAGTAATGTTACCCTGGTCTTGGTAATGTTACCCTGGTCTTTGGTAATGTTACCCTGGTCTTTAGTAATGTTACCCTGGTCTTTAGTAATGTTACCCTGGTCTTTAGTAATGTTACCCTGGTCTTTAGTAATGTTACCCTGGTCTTTGGTAATGTTACCCTGGTCTTTGGTAATGTTACCCTGGTCTTTAGTAATGTTACCCTGGTCTTTAGTAATGTTACCCTGGTCTTTAGTAATGTTACCCTGGTCTTTAGTAATGTTACCCTGGTCTTTGGTAATGTTACCCTGGTCTTTGGTAATGTTACCCTGGTCTTTAGTAATGTTACCCTGGTCTTTAGTAATGTTACCCTGGTCTTTGGTAATGTTACCCTGGTCTTTAGTAATGTTACCCTGGTCTTTAGTAATGTTACCCTGGTCTTTGGTAATGTTACCCTGGTCTTTGGTAATGTTACCCTGGTCTTTAGTAATGTTACCCTGGTCTTTAGTAATGTTACCCTGGTCTTTGGTAATGTTACCCTGGTCTTTAGTAATGTTACCCTGGTCTTTGGTAATGTTACCCTGGTCTTTGGTAATGTTACCCTGGTCTTGGGTAATGTTACCCTGGTCTTTGGTAGTGTTACCCTGGTCTTTGGTAATGTTACCCTGGTCTTTGGTAATGTTACCCTGGTCTTGGGTAATGTTACCCTGGTCTTTAGTAATGTTACCCTGGTCTTTAGTAATGTTACCCTGGTCTTTGGTAATGTTACCCTGGTCTTTGGTAATGTTACCCTGGTCTTTAGTAATGTTACCCTGGTCTTTAGTAATGTTACCCTGGTCTTTAGTAATGTTACCCTGGTCTTTAGTAATGTTACCCTGGTCTTTAGTAATGTTACCCTGGTCTTTAGTAATGTTACCCTGGTCTTTAGTAATGTTACCCTGGTCTTTAGTAATGTTACCCTGGTCTTTAGTAATGTTACCCTGGTCTTTAGTAATGTTACCCTTTAGAGCAGTCACACTAAAACCCCATCTTCTGGGTACATCTATTAGTGTAGGATACTGGGGGGTTATCTGTCCTCTGGGTACATCTATTAGTGTAGGATACTGAGGGGTTACCTGTCCTCTGGGTACATCTATTAGTGTAGGATACTGGGGGGTTATCTGTCCTCTGGGTACATCTATTAGTGTAGGTAGTTACCTGTCCTCTGGGTACACTGGGGGTTACCTGTCTTCTGGGTACATCTATTAGTGTAGGATACTGGGGGTTATCTGTCCTCTGGGTACATCTATTAGTGTAGGATACTGGGGGTTACCTGTCCTCTGGGTACATCTATTAGTGTAGGATACTGGGGGTTATCTGTCCTCTGGGTACATCTATTAGTGTAGGATACTGGGGGTTACCTGTCCTCTGGGTACATCTATTAGTGTAGGATACTGGGGGGTTATCTGTCCTCTGGGTACATCTATTAGTGTAGGATACTGGGGGGTTATCTGTCCTCTGGGTACATCTATTAGTGTAGGATACTGGGGGGGGTTACCTGTCCTCTGGGTACATCTATTAGTGTAGGATACTGGGGGTTACCTGTCCTCTGGGTACATCTATTAGTGTAGGATACTGGGGGTTACCTGTCCTCTGGGTACATCTATTAGTGTAGGATACTGGGGGTTACCTGTCCTCTGGGTACATCTATTAGTGTAGGATACTGGGGGTTACCTGTCCTCTGGGTACATCTATTAGTGTAGGATACTGGGGGTTATCTGTCCTCTGGGTACATCTATTAGTGTAGGATACTGTTACCTGTCCTCTGGGGTGTTATCTGTCCTCTGGGTACATCTATTAGTGTAGGATACTGGGGGTTACCTGTCCTCTGGGTACATCTATTAGTGTAGGATACTGGGGTTACCTGTCCTCTGGGTACATCTATTAGTGTAGGATACTGGGGGTTACCTGTCCTCTGGGTACATCTATTAGTGTAGGATACTGGGGGTACCTGTCCTCTGGGTACATCTATTAGTGTAGGATACTGGGGGTTACCTGTCCTCTGGGTACATCTATTAGTGTAGGATACTGGGGGTTACCTGTCCTCTGGGTACATCTATTAGTGTAGGATACTGGGGGTTACCTGTCCTCTGGGTACATCTATTAGTGTAGGATACTGGGGGTTACCTGTCCTCTGGGTACATCTATTAGTGTAGGATACTGGGGGTTACCTGTCCTCTGGGTACATCTCTTAGTGTAGGATACTGGGGGTACCTGTCCTCTGGGTACATCCTGGGGTTACCTGTCCTCTGGGTACATCTATTAGTGTAGGATACTGGGGGGGTTACCTGTCCTCTGGGTACATCTATTAGTGTAGGATACTGGGGGTTACCTGTCCTCTGGGTACATCTCTTAGTGTAGGATACTGTTACCTGTCCTCTGGGTACATCTATTAGTGTAGGATACTGGGGGTTACCTGTCCTCTGGGTACATCTATTAGTGTAGGATACTGTTACCTGTCCTCTGGGTACATCTATTAGTGTAGGATACTGGGGTTACCTGTCCTCTGGGTACATCTATTAGTGTAGGATACTGGGGGTTACCTGTCCTCTGGGTACATCTCTTAGTGTAGGATACTGGGGGGTACCTGTCCTCTGGGTACATCTAGTGTTAGTTACCTGTCCTCTGTACATCTATGTGTAGGATACTAGGATAGGATACTGGGGGTCCTCTTACCTGTCCTCTGGGTACATCTATTAGTGTAGGATATACTAGGATACTGGGGGTTACCTGTCCTCTGGGTACATCTATTAGTGTAGGATACTGGGGTTATCTGTCCTCTGGGTACATCTATTAGTGTAGGATACTGGGGGTTACCTGTCCTCTGGGTACATCTATTAGTGTAGGATACTGAGGGGGGTTACCTGTCCTCTGGGTACATCTATTAGTGTAGGATACTAGGATACTGGGGGTTACCTGTCCTCTGGGTACATCTATTAGTGTAGGATACTGGGGGGTTACCTGTCCTCTGGGTACATCTATTAGTGTAGGATACTGGGGGGTTACCTGTCCTCTGGGTACATCTATTAGTGTAGGATACTGGGGGGTTACCTGTCCTCTGGGTACATCTATTAGTGTAGGATACTGGGGGGGTTACCTGTCCTCTGGGTACATCTATTAGTGTAGGATACTGGGGGTTACCTGTCCTCTGGGTACATCTCTTAATGTAGGATACTGAGGGGTGACCTGTCCTCTGGGTACATCTATTAGTGTAGGATACTGAGGTTTACCTGTCCTCTGGGTACATCTATTAGTGTAGGATACTGGGGGTTACCTGTCCTCTGGGTACATCTATTAGTGTAGGATACTGGGGGTCCTCTGGGTACATCTATTAGTGTAGGATACTGGGGGTTACCTGTCCTCTGGGTACATCTATTAGTGTAGGATACTGGGGGTTACCTGTCCTCTGGGTACATCTATTAGTGTAGGATACTGGGGGTTACCTGTCCTCTGGGTACATCTATTAGTGTAGGATACTGGGGGTTACCTGTCCTCTGGGTACATCTATTAGTGTAGGATACTGGGGGTTACCTGTCCTCTGGGTACATCTATTAGTGTAGGATACTGAGGGTTACCTGTCCTCTTATCTATTAGTGTAGGATACTGGGGGTGACCTGTCCTCTGTACATCTATTAGTGTAGGATACTGGGTACATCTATTAGTGTAGGATACTGGGGGTTACCTGTCCTCTGGGTACATCTATTAGTGTAGGATACTGGGGGTTACCTGTCCTCTGGGTACATCTATTAGTGTAGGATACTGGGGGTTACCTGTCCTCTGGGTACATCTCTTAGTGTAGGATACTGGGGGTTACCTGTCCTCTGGGTACATCTATTAGTGTAGGATACTGGGGGTTACCTGTCCTCTGGGTACATCTATTAGTGTAGGATACTGAGGGGTTACCTGTCCTCTGGGTACATCTATTAGTGTAGGATAGGTTATACTGGGTACATCTATTAGTGGGATACTGGGGGTTACCTGTCCTCTGGGTACATCTATTAGTGTAGGATACTGGGGGTTACCTGTCCTCTGGGTACATCTATTAGTGTAGGATACTGGGGGTTACCTGTCCTCTGGGTACATCTATTAGTGTAGGATACTGGGGGTTACCTGTCCTCTGGGTACATCTATTAGTGTAGGATACTGGGGGGTTACCTGTCCTCTGGGTACATCTATTAGTGTAGGATACTGGGGGTTACCTGTCCTCTGGGTACATCTATTAGTGTAGGATACTGGGGGTTACCTGTCCTCTGGGTACATCTATTAGTGTAGGATACTGGGGGTTATCTGTCCTCTGGGTACATCTATTAGTGTAGGATACTGGGGGTACCTGTCCTCTGGGTACATCTATTAGTGTAGGATACTGAGGGGTTACCTGTCCTCTGGGTACATCTATTAGTGTAGGATACTGGGGGTTACCTGTCCTCTGGGTACATCTATTAGTGTAGGATACTGGGGGTTATCTGTCCTCTGGGTACATCTATTAGTGTAGGATACTGGGGGGTTACCTGTCCTCTGGGTACATCTATTAGTGTAGGATACTGGGGGGTTACCTGTCCTCTGGGTACATCTATTAGTGTAGGATACTGGGGGTTACCTGTCCTCTGGGTGTAGGACATCTATTAGTGTAGGATACTGGGGGTTACCTGTACATCCTCTGGGTACATCTATTAGTGTAGGATACTGGGGGTTACCTGTCCTCTGGGTACATCTATTAGTGTAGGATACTGAGGGTTACCTGTCCTCTGGGTACATCTATTAGTGTAGGATACTGGGGGTTACCTGTCCTCTGGGTACATCTATTAGTGTAGGATACTGGGGGTTACCTGTCCTCTGGGTACATCTATTAGTGTAGGATACTGGGGGTTACCTGTCCTCTGGGTACATCTATTAGTGTAGGATACTGGGGGTTACCTGTCCTCTGGGTACATCTATTAGTGTAGGATACTGGGGGTTACCTGTCCTCTGGGTACATCTATTAGTGTAGGATACTGGGGGTTACCTGTCCTCTGGGTACATCTATTAGTGTAGGATACTGGGGGTTACCTGTCCTCTGGGTACATCTATTAGTGTGTAGGATACTGAGGGTTACCTGTCCTCTGGGTACATCTATTAGTGTAGGATACTGGGGGTTACCTGTCCTCTGGGTACATCTATTAGTGTAGGATACTGGGGGGTTACCTGTCCTCTGGGTACATCTATTAGTGTAGGATACTGGGGGGTTACCTGTCCTCTGGGTACATCTCTTAGTGTAGGATACTGGGGTTACCTGTCTAGGTATACTGGGGGTTACCTGTCCTCTGGGTACATCTATTAGTGTAGGATACTGGGGGTTACCTGTCCTCTGGGTACATCTATTAGTGTAGGATACTGGGGGGTTACCTGTCCTCTGGGTACATCTATTAGTGTAGGATACTGGGGGGTTACCTGTCCTCTGGGTACATCTATTAGTGTAGGATACTGGGGGTTACCTGTCCTCTGGGTACATCTATTAGTGTAGGATACTGGGGGTTACCTGTCCTCTGGGTACATCTATTAGTGTAGGATACTGGGGGTTACCTGTCCTCTGGGTACATCTATTAGTGTAGGATACTGAGGGGTTACCTGTCCTCTGGGTACATCTATTAGTGTAGGATACTGGGGGGTTACCTGTCCTCTGGGTACATCTATTAGTGTAGGATACTGGGGGTTACCTGTCCTCATGGGTACATGGGTACATCTATTAGTGTAGGATACTGAGGGGGTTACCTGTACCTCTGGGTACATCTATTAGTGTAGGATACTGGGGGGTACCTGTCTTCTGGGTACATCTATTAGTGTAGGATACTGAGGGGTTACCTGTCCTCTGGGTACATCTATTAGTGTAGGATACTGGGGGGTGACCTGTCCTCTGGGTACACATATTAGTGTAGGATACTGGGGGTTACCTGTCCTCTGGGTACATCTATTAGTGTAGGATACTGGGGGGTACCTGTCCTCTGGGTACATCTATTAGTGTAGGATACTGGGGGGTTACCTGTCCTCTGGGTACATCTATTAGTGTAGGATACTGGGGGGTTACCTGTCCTCTGGGTACATCTATTAGTGTAGGATACTGGGGGTTACATCTGTCCTCTGGGTACATCTATTAGTGTAGGATACTGGGGGTTACCTGTCCTCTGGGTACATCTATTAGTGTAGGATACTGGGGGTTACCTGTCCTCTGGGTACATCTATTAGTGTAGGATACTGGGGGTTACCTGTCCTCTGGGTACATCTATTAGTGTAGGATACTGGGGGTTACCTGTCCTCTGGGTACATCTATTAGTGTAGGATACTGGGGGTTACCTGTCCTCTGGGTACATCTATTAGTGTAGGATACTGGGGGTTACCTGTCCTCTGGGTACATCTATTAGTGTAGGATACTGGGGGGTTACCTGTCCTCTGGGGGTGTAGGATACTGGGGTGACCTGTCCTCTGGGTACATCTATTAGTGTAGGATACTGGGGGTTACCTGTCCTCTGGGTACATCTATTGGGTACATCTATTAGGATACTGGGGGTTACCTGTCCTCTGGGTACATCTATTAGTGTAGGATACTGGGGGTTACCTGTCCTCTGGGTACATCTATTAGTGTAGGATACTGGGGGTTACCTGTCCTCTGGGTACATCTATTAGTGTAGGATACTGGGGGTTACCTGTCCTCTGGGTACATCTATTAGTGTAGGATACTGAGGGGTTACCTGTCCTCTGGGTACATCTATTAGTGTAGGATACTGAGGGGTTACCTGTCCTCTGGGTACATCTATTAGTGTAGGATACTGGGGGTTACCTGTCCTCTGGGTACATCTATTAGTGTAGGATACTGGTACATCTATTAGGGTTACCTGTCCTCTGGGTACATCTATTAGTGTAGGATACTGGGGGTTACCTGTCCTCTGGGTACATCTATTAGTGTAGGATACTGGGGGTTACCTGTCCTCTGGGTACATCTATTAGTGTAGGATACTGGGGGTTACCTGTCCTCTGGGTACATCTATTAGTGTAGGATACTGGGGGTTACCTGTAGGATATCTTAGTGTAGGGTACCTGTCCTCTGGGTACATCTATTAGTGTAGGATACTGGGGGTTACCTGTCCTCTGGGTACATCTATTAGTGTAGGATACTGGGGGTTACCTGTCCTCTGGGTACATCTATTAGTGTAGGATACTGGGGGTTACCTGTCCTCTGGGTACATCTATTAGTGTAGGATACTGGGGGTTACCTGTCCTCTGGGTACATCTATTAGTGTAGGATACTGGGGGTTACCTGTCCTCTGGGTACATCTATTAGTGTAGGATACTGGGGTTACCTGTCCTCTGGGTACATCTATTAGTGTAGTGTTAGGTACATCTATTAGTGTAGGATACTGGGGTTACCTGTCCTCTGGGTACATCTCTTAGTGTAGGATACTGGGGGTTACCTCTGGGTCCTCTGGGTACATCTCTCTTAGTGTAGGATACTGGGGGTTACCTGTCCTCTAGGTACATCTGTTAATGTAGGATACTGGGGGTACCTGTCCTCTGGGTACATCTATCTAAGTGTAGGATACTGAGGGGTTACCTGTCCTCTGGGTACATCTATTAGTGTAGGATACTGAGGGGTTACCTGTCCTCTGGGTACATCTATTAGTGTAGGATACTGGGGGGGTTACCTGTCCTCTGGGTACATCTATTAGTGTAGGATACTGGGGGGGTGACCTGTCCTCTGGGTACATCTATTAGTGTAGGATACTGGGGGGTTACCTGTCCTCTGGGTACATCTATTAGTGTAGGATACTGAGGGGTTATCTGTCCTCTGGGTACATCTATTAGTGTAGGATACTGGAGGGTTACCTGTCCTCTGGGTACATCTATTAGTGTAGGATACTGGGGGGTTACCTGTCCTCTGGGTACATCTATTAGTGTAGGATACTGGGGGGTTACCTGTCCTCTGGGTACATCTATTAGTGTAGGATACTGAGGGGTTATCTGTCCTCTGGGTACATCTATTAGTGTAGGATACTGGGGGGTGACCTGTCTTCTGGGTACATCTATTAGTGTAGGATACTGAGGTTTATCTGTCCTCTGGGTACATCTATTAGTGTAGGATACTGGGGGGTTATCTGTCCTCTGGGTACATCTATTAGTGTAGGATACTGGCGGGTGACCAGTCCTCTGGGTACATCTATTAGTGTAGGATACTGGGGGGTGACCTGTCCTCTGGGTACATCTATTAGTGTAGGATACTGAGGTTTACCTGTCCTCTGGGTACATATATTAGTGTAGGATACTGGAGGGTTACCTGTCCTCTGGGTACATCTATTAGTGTAGGATACTGAGGGGTTACCTGTCCTCTGGGTACATCTATTAGTGTAGGATACTGAGGGGTTACCTGTCCTCTGGGTACATCTATTAGTGTAGGATACTGGGGGGTTACCTGTCCTCTGGGTACATCTATTAGTGTAGGATACTGGGGGGTGACCTGTCCTCTGGGTACATCTATTAGTGTAGGATACTGGGGGTTACCTGTCCTCTGGGTACATCTATTAGTGTAGGATACTGAGGGGTTATCTGTCCTCTGGGTACATCTATTAGTGTAGGATACTGGGGGTTACCTGTCCTCTGGGTACATCTATTAGTGTAGGATACTGGGGGGTGACCTGTCCTCTGGGTACATCTATTAGTGTAGGATACTGGGGGGTTACCTGTCCTCTGGGTACATCTATTAGTGTAGGATACTGAGGGGTTATCTGTCCTCTGGGTACATCTATTAGTGTAGGATACTGGGGGGTGACCTGTCTTCTGGGTACATCTATTAGTGTAGGATACTGAGGTTTATCTGTCCTCTGGGTACATCTATTAGTGTAGGATACTGGGGGGTTATCTGTCCTCTGGGTACATCTATTAGTGTAGGATACTGGCGGGTGACCAGTCCTCTGGGTACATCTATTAGTGTAGGATACTGGGGGGTGACCTGTCCTCTGGGTACATCTATTAGTGTAGGATACTGAGGTTTACCTGTCCTCTGGGTACATATATTAGTGTAGGATACTGGAGGGTTACCTGTCCTCTGGGTACATCTATTAGTGTAGGATACTGAGGGTTACCTGTCCTCTGGGTACATCTATTAGTTTAGGATACTGAGGTTTACCTGTCCTCTGGGTACATCTATTAGTGTAGGATACTGGGGGGTGACCTGTCCTCTGGGTACATCTATTAGTGTAGGATACTGGGGGGTTACCTGTCCTCTGGGTACATCTATTAGTGTAGGATACTGGGGGGTTACCTGTCCTCTGGGTACATCTATTAGTGTAGGATACTGGGGGGTTACCTGTCCTCTGGGTACATCTATTAGTGTAGGATACTGGGGGGTTACCTGTCCTCTGGGTACATCTATTAGTGTAGGATACTGGGGGGGTTATCTGTCCTCTGGGTACATCTATTAGTGTAGGATACTGGGGGTTATCTGTCCTCTGGGTACATCTATTAGTGTAGGATACTGGGGGTTACCTGTCCTCTGGGTACATCTATTAGTGTAGGATACTGGGGGGGTGACCTGTCCTCTGGGTACATCTATTAGTGTAGGATACTGAGGGGTTATCTGTCCTCTGGGTACATCTATTAGTGTAGGATACTGGGGGTTACCTGTCCTCTGGGTACATCTATTAGTGTAGGATACTGGGGGGTTATCTGTCCTCTGGGTACATCTATTAGTGTAGGATACTG
This sequence comes from Oncorhynchus keta, assembly GCF_023373465.1. Classification (NCBI taxonomy): domain Eukaryota; kingdom Metazoa; phylum Chordata; class Actinopteri; order Salmoniformes; family Salmonidae; genus Oncorhynchus; species Oncorhynchus keta. Next base: position 5,049,786 of record NC_068450.1, on the reverse strand, counting down.
GCGGGTGACCTGTCCTCTGGGTACATCTATTAGTGTAGGATACTGGGGGGTGACCTGTCCTCTGGGTACATCTATTAGTGTAGGATACTGAGGTTTACCTGTCCTCTGGGTACATCTATTAGTGTAGGATACTGGAGGGTTACCTGTCCTCTGGGTACATCTATTAGTGTAGGATACTGGGGGTTACCTGTCCTCTGGGTACATCTATTAGTGTAGGATACTGGGGGTTACCTGTCCTCTGGGTACATCTATTAGTGTAGGATACTGGGGGTTACCTGTCCTCTGGGTACATCTATTAGTGTAGGATACTGGGGGTTACCTGTCCTCTGGGTACATCTATTAGTGTAGGATACTGGGGGTTACCTGTCCTCTGGGTACATCTATTAGTGTAGGATACTGGGGGTTACCTGTCCTCTGGGTACATCTATTAGTGTAGGATACTGGGGGTTACCTGTCCTCTGGGTACATCTATTAGTGTAGGATACTGGGGGTTACCTGTCCTCTGGGTACATCTATTAGTGTAGGATACTGGGGGGGTTACCTGTCCTCTGGGTACATCTATTAGTGTAGGATACTGGGGGGTTATCTGTCCTCTGGGTACATCTATTAGTGTAGGATACTGGGGGGTTACCTGTCCTCTGGGTACATCTATTAGTGTAGGATACTGGGGGGTTATCTGTCCTCTGGGTACATCTATTAGTGTAGGATACTGGGGGGGGTTATCTGTCCTCTGGGTACATCTATTAGTGTAGGATACTGGGGGTTATCTGTCCTCTGGGTACATCTATTAGTGTAGGATACTGGGGGGGTGACCTGTCCTCTGGGTACATCTATTAGTGTAGGATACTGAGGGGTTACCTGTCCTCTGGGTACATCTATTAGTGTA
>NC_068450.1:5041400-5046400 GCF_023373465.1 Oncorhynchus keta | reverse complement strand
AAACAAAGGAGCAGACAGGAAACAAAGGAGCAGACAGGAAACAAACGAGCAGACAGGAAACAAACGAGCAGACAGGAAACAAAGGAGCAGACAGGAAACAAAGGAGCAGACAGGAAACAAAGGAGCAGACAGGAAACAAAGGAGCAGACAGGAAACAAAGGAGCAGACAGGAAACAAAGGAGCAGACAGGAAACAAACGAGCAGACAGGAAACAAACGAGCAGACAGGAAACAAACGAGCAGACAGGAAACAAACGAGCAGACAGGAAGTTGTTGATTGCGATGGTTTACATTCAAATAAAATAAAATAAAATGTTATTGGTCACATATACATATTTAGCAGATGTTACTGCAGGTGTACAGTTCCTAGCTCCATCAGTACAGTACTATTTAACAATGCATCCAACAATATCTAACAATTTCCTTCAGCTCAGTTGGTAGAGCATGGCGCTTGTAACGCCAGGGTAGTGGGTTCGATCCCCGGGACCACCCATACGTAGAATGTATGCACGCATGACTGTAAGTCGCTTTGGATAAAAGCGTCTGCTAAATGGCATATATTATTATTATTATTATTTCACAACAATACACACAAATCTGAAGTGGAATTAAGAATATATAAATATTTGGATGAGCGATGTCGGAACAGCATAGACTAAAATACATTAGAATAGAATAGAATACAGTATATACATATGAAATCAGTAATGCAAAATGTGTAAACATTATTAAGTGTTCAATTATTACAGTGGCCAGTGATTTCAAGTCCATGTATATAGGGAAGCAGCCTCTCTGTGTTAGTGATGGCTGTTTAACAGTCTGATGGCCTTGAGATAGAAGCTGTTTTTCAGTCTCTCGGTCCCTGCTTTGATGCAACTGTACTGACCTCGCCTTCTAGATGATAGAGGGGTGAACAGGCAGTGGCTCGGGTGGTTGTTGTCCTTGATGATCTTTATGGCCTTCCTGTGACATCAGGTGGTGTATGTGTCCTGGAGGGCTGGTAGATTACCCCTGGTGATGTGTTGTGCAGACCTCACTACCCTCTGGAGATCCCTGTGGTTGCGGGTGGTACAGCCCGACAGGATGCTCTCAATTTTGCATCTGTAAAAGTTAATGAGCCTCCTGAGGTTGTTGCTGTTGCCCCTTTCCTCGCGACACTATCTGTGTGGGTGGACCATTTCAGTTTGTTAGTGATGTGTATGCCGAGGAAATTTAAGCTTCCCACGCTCTCCACTGTGGTCCTGTCGATGTGGATAGGGGGTTGCTCTCTCTGCTGTTTCCTGAAGTCCACGATCAGCTCTTTCGCTTTGTTGACGTTGAGTGAGCGGTTATGGCAGGGCCCTCACCTCTTCCCTGTAGGCTGTCTCTTCATTGTTGGTAATCAGGTCTACTACTGTTGTGTCGTCTGATAACTTGATGATTGAGTTGGAGGCGTGCTTGGCCACGCATTTGTGGCTAAAAAGGGACGACAGGAGGGGGCTGAGCACGAACCCTTGTGGTGCCCCTGTGTTGAGGATCAGTGTAGTGGAGGTGTTGTTTCCTACCTTCACCACCTGGGGGGCGGCCCATCAGGAAGTCCAGGACCCAGTTGTGACTATAACCAAAGATAATTATATTGGGAGGTAATACGGTCTGCATTTGATTGTGAGGTATTCTTGGTCAGGATGAAAAAAAGGACTTGAGTTTCTGTACGTTATCACGATCACACCATGAGTAGTTAAATCATGAAACATACACTGTGGTGATTTATTTCTGTATTATCAAATTAGGAGAGACAAACGTATCACACCAGTCAGAGTTATACTTAAATTACATCTTTAATAATAAGAGCTTTGCAATAGCAATGACTTGTCAACGATTCACCGTTTTTTAATGAACCGTTGAGAGTGATAAAACAAAAGTACAAAGATGTTTTATAGCCAAGATACTCCCCTTCCAACCGACATGATGAACAACAGATACATAGAATGGGTCACAAGGTTAAGATCTATATGAAAGATATCTATAATACATAGAAGGCGCTATATGTGTCTGTGTCAACAGTTTTCATTGTATAGAGACCGGTGTCTGGCCCTCCGACTCCAAACGGGAACCGTCTCTTCCTGGTACCATATAGAGCAGAAACATTAACTCATGTTATCTGGAATGCTCTTTAGGTTTTATCACCCAAAGACATCGTAAATCTCCTCTGTCAGTGTTATCTCATAGAGGCCCAATCCTCAGTGGAACACACACACAATAGTTAACAGAACACTCTATTCTGTCGAATAAAACAACCATTATAATGCAATACAAGCATTATAACATGATCTTGCAATTTCCCTGACAACACCACCGACTTCTTCTTCCAGGAGAGTTCTTTATTCTTTTCTGCACGATGTACTGAGAACCCAGCTGGCTGTATGGATGGGGACAGTATATCTGTAGAGAGATGTACTGAGGACCCAGCTGGCTGTATGGATGGGGACAGTATATCCAGAGAGAGCCATGATTCTGTTAAACAGAGCATGTTACAGTCCCTGATGTCTCTCTAGAAGGAGATCCTCGCCCTGAGCTCGTCTACTTTATTGTCCAGAGACTGAACATTAGCGAGTAATATCGCCACTCTGATATCCCAAAGTTACTTACGGCTGTATGATGTAAGAAATACCAAAAATAATAATAATAATAATAATAATAAATGCTGCAAATTTTCTTTGGAGCAAGAAGCAAAGCTGCCATGTCTGTCGGCGCCATCTTGTTTTATATATTGAGTAATATGGAATAAACTACTTTTGTTACATCTGTCAAATCATATGGAAGAAACTACTTTTTCAAGTAAAGAATCCCAACACAACACACGCACACATGCACTTCCAGTTCTACTGGAATCTAACCAGTAGAACTGGAGAATCTTAAAAGTAGAACTGGGGAATCTAACCAGTAGAACTGGGGAATCTTAAAAGTAGAACTGGGGAATCTAACCAGTAGAGGGGAATCTAACCAGTAGAGCTGGGGAAACTAGCCAGTAGAGGGAAATCTCACCAGTAGAACTGGGAAATCTAACCAGTAGAACTGGGGAATCTAACCAGTAGAACTGGGGAAACTAGCCAGTAGAGGGGAATCTCACCAGTAGAACTGGGGAATCTAACCAGTAGAACTGGGGAATCTAACCAGTAGAGGGGAATCTAATCAGTATAACTGGGGGAATCTAACCAGTAGAACTGGGGAATTTAACCAGTAGAACTGGGGAATCTAACCAGTAGAACTGGGGAATCTAACCAGTGGAGGGGAATCTAACCAGTAGAACTGGGGAATCTAACCAGTAGAGGGGAATCTAACCAGTAGAACCGGGAATCTAACCAGTAGAACTGGGGAATCTAACCAGTAGAGGGGGAATCTAACCAGTAGAACTGGGAAATCTAACCAGTAGAACTGGGGAATCTAACCAGTAGAACTGGGGAAACTAGCCAGTAGAACTGGGGAATCTCACCAGTAGAACTGGGGAATCTCACCAGTAGAACTGGGGAATCTAACCAGTAGAGGGGGAATCTCACCAGTAGAACTGGGAAATCTAAGCAGTAGAACTGAGGAATCTAACCAGTAGAACTGGGGAAACTAGCCAGTAGAGGGGAATCTCACCAGTAGAACTTGGAAATCTAACCAGTAGAACTGGGGAATCTAACCAGTAGCACTGGGGAATCTAACCAGTAAAACTGGGGAATCTAACCAGTAGAGGGGAATCAAACCAGTAGAACTGGGGAAACTAACCAGTAGAACTGGGGAAACTAACCAGTAGAACTGGGGAATATAACCAGTAGAACTGGGGAATCTAACCAGTAGAACTGGGGAATCTAACCAGTAGAACTGGGGAATCTAACCAGTAGAACTGGGGAATCTAACCAGTAGAACTGGGGAATCTAACCAGTAGAACTGGGGAATCTAACCAGTGGAGGGGAATCTAACCAGTAGAACTGGGGAATCTAACCAGTAGAGGGGAATCTAACCAGTAGAACTGGGGAATCTAACCAGTAGAACTGGGGAATCTAACCAGTAGAGGGGAATCTAACCAGTAGAACTGGGGAATCTAACCAGTAGAGGGGAATATAACCAGTAGAACTGGGGAATCTAACCAGTAGAACTGGGGAATCTAACCAGTAGAACTGGGGAATCTAACCAGTAGAACTGGGGAATCTAACCAGTGGAGGGGAATCTAACCAGTAGATGTGGGAATCTAACCAGTAGAACTGGGGAATCTAACCAGTAGAACTGGGGAATCTAACCAGTAGAACTGGGGAATCTAACCAGTAGAACTGGGGAATCTAACCAGTAGAGGGGAATCTAACCAGTAGAACTGGGGAATCTAACCAGTAGAGGGGAATATAACCAGTAGAACTGGGGGAATCTAACCAGTAGAACTGGGGAGTCTAAGCAGTAGAACTGGGGAATCTAACCAGTAGAACTGGGGAATCTAACCAGTAGAGGGGAATCTAACCAGTAGAACTGGGGGAATCTAACCAGTAGAACTGGGTAATCTAACCAGTAGAACTGGGGAATCTAACCAGTAGAACTGGGGAATCTAACCAGTGGAGGGGAATCTAACCAGTAGAACTGGGGAATCTAACCAGTAGAGGGGAATCTAACCAGTAGAACCGGGGAATCTAACCAGTAGAACTGGGGAATCTAACCAGTAGAGGGGAATCTAACCAGTAGAACTGGGGAATCTAACCAGTGGAGGGGAATCTAACCAGTAGAACTGGGGAATCTAACCAGTAGAACTGGGGAATCTAACCAGTAGAACTGGGGAATCTAACCAGTGGAGGGGAATCTAAGCAGTAGAACTGGGGAATCTAACCAGTAGAACTGGGGAATCTAACCAGTAGAACTGGGGAATCTAACCAGTAGAACTGGGGAATCTAACCAGTAGAGGGGAATCTAACCAGTAGAACTGGGGAATCTCACCACTAGAACTGGGGAATCTAACCAGTAGAACTGGGGAATCTAACCAGTAGAACTGGGGAA
>NC_068450.1:4936400-5036400 GCF_023373465.1 Oncorhynchus keta | reverse complement strand
AACCGGCTCCAGGACTAACCGGGCTCCAGAGCTAACTGGGCTCCAGGGGCTCCAGAGCCAACTAACCGGGCTCCAGAGCTAACCGGGCTCCAGAGATAACCGGGCTCCAGAGCTAACCGGGCTCCAGGACTAACCGGGCTCCAGAGCTAACCGGGCTCCAGGGCTAACCAGGCTCCAGAGCTAACCGGGCTCCAGAGCTAACCGGGCTCCAGAGCTAACCGGACTCCAGGACTAACCGGGCTCCAGAGCTAACTGGGCTCCAGGACTAACTGGGCTCCAGAGCTAACCGGGCTCCAGGACTAACCGGGCTCCAGAGCTAACCAGGCTCCAGAGCTAACCGGGCTCCAGAGCTAACCGGGCTCCAGGACTAACCGGGCTCCAGAGCTAACTGGGCTCCAGGACTAACCGGGCTCCAGAGCCAACTGGGCTCCAGAGCTAACCGGGCTCCAGAGCTAACCGGGCTCCAGAGATAACCGGGCTCCAGAGCTAACCGGGCTCCAGGACTAACCGGGCTCCCACCGGGCTCCAGGGCTAACCAGGCTCCAGAGCTAACCGGGCTCCAGAGCTAACCGGGCTCCAGAGCTAACCGGACTCCAGGACTAACTGGGCTCCAGGACTAACCGGGCTCCAGAGCTATCCGGGCTCCAGAGCTGGGCTCCAGAGAGCTCCAGGACTAACCGGGCTCCAGGACTAACCGGGCTCCAGAGCTAACCGGGCTCCAGAGCTAACCGGGCTCCAGGACTAACCGGGCTCCAGGACTAACTGGGCTCCAGGACTAACCGGGCTCCAGAGCTAACTGGGCTCCAGGACTAACCGGGCTCCAGAGCTAACCGGGCTCCAGAGCTAACCGGGCTCCAGAACTAACCGGGCTCCAGAGCTAACCGGGCTCCAGGGCTAACCGGGCTCCAGAGCTAACTGGGCTCCAGAGCTAACCGGGCTCCAGAGCTAACCGGGCTCCAGGACTAACCGGGCTCCATGACTAACCGGGCTTCAGGACTAACCGGGCTCCAGAGCTAACCGGGCTCCAGAGCTAACCGGGCTCCAGAGCTAACCGGGCTCCAGGACTAACCGGGCTCCAGAGCTAACCGGGCTCCAGGACTAACTGGGCTCCAGAGCTAACCGGGCTCCAGGACTAACCGGGCTCCAGAGCTAACCAGGCTCCAGAGCTAACCGGGCTCCAGAGCTAACCGGGCTCCAGGACTAACCGGGCTCCAGAGCTAACTGGGCTCCAGGACTAACCGGGCTCCAGAGCCAACTGGGCTCCAGAGCTAACCGGGCTCCAGAGCTAACCGGGCTCCAGAGCTAACCAGGCTCCAGAGCTAACCGGGCTCCAGAGCTAACTGGGCTCCAGGACTAACCGGGCTCCAGGACCAACCGGGCTCCAGAGCTAACCGGGCTCCAGAGCTAACCGGGCTCCAGAGCTAACTGGGCTCCAGGACTAACCAGGCTCCAGAGCTAACCGGGCTCCAGAGCTAACCGGGCTCCAGAGCTAACGGGCTCCAGAGCTAACTGGGCTCCAGGACTAACCGGGCTCCAGAGCTAACTGGGCTCCAGGACTAACCGGGCTCCAGAGCTAACCCCCTCTCCAGAGCTAACTGGGCTCCAGGACTAACCCCTCTCCAGAGCTAATTGGGCTCCAGGACTAACCGGGCTCCAGAGCTTATTGGGCTCCAGGACTAACCGGGCTCCAGAGCTAACTGGGCTCCAGGACTAACCCCCTCTCCAGAGCTAACTGGGCTCCAGGACTAACTGGGCTCCAGAGCTAACTGGGCTCCAGGACTAACCGGGCTCCAGAGCTAACTGGGCTCCAGGACTGACCGGGCTCCAGAGCTAACTGGGCTCCAGGACTAACCCCCTCTCCAGAGCTAACTGGGCTCCAGGACTAACCCCCTCTCCAGAGCTAACTGGGTTCCAGGACTAACCGGGCTCCACAGCACTGTCAAGAGATCTGAAGATCTTAGCTTGGTGTTGTTGTGTTAAGGTCGCTAACATTGTACTTGTTATACTGTAGTGTAATGACCATTTTTCCCTGTCAGGTTAAAAACAGAACATTGTTTCCTTATTGCCTGATTGTCTTCATTTTGGACTTGATGTGATTGGTCTGGTTGGATCACTCTGTGACTTGATGTGATTGGTCTGGTTGGATCACTCTGTGACTTGATGTGATTGGTCTGGTTGGATCACTCTGTGTCTTGATGTGATTGGTCTGGTTGGATCACTCTGTGTCTTGATGTGATTGGTCTGGTTGGATTACTCTGGGACTTGATGTGATTGGTTGGATCACTCTGTGACTTGATGTGATTGGTTGGATCACTCTGTGACTTGATGTGATTGGTTGGATCACTCTGTGACTTGATGTGATTGGTTGGATCACTCTGTGACTTGATGTGATTGGTCTGGTTGGATCACTCTGTGACTTGATGTGATTGGTCTGGTTGGATCACTCTGTGACTTGATGTGATTGGTCTGGTTGGATCACTCTGTGACTTGATGTGATTGGTCTGGTTGGACTCTGTGACTTGATGTGATTGGTCTGTGATCACTTGACTTGATGTGATTGGTCTGGTTGGATCACTCTGTGACTTGATGTGATTGGTTGGATCACTCTGGGACTTGATGTGATTGGTTGGATCACTCTGTGACTTGATGTGATTGGTTGGATCACTCTGTGTGATGTGATTGGTCTGGTTGGATCACTCTGGGACTGTGATTGGTTGACTCTGTGACTTGATGTGATTGGTCTGGTTGGATTACTCTGTGACTTGATGTGATTGGTTGGATCACTCTGTGACTTGATGTGATTGGTTGGATCACTCTGTGACTTGATGTGATTGGTCTGGTTGGATCACTCTGGGACTTGATGTGATTGGTTGGATCACTCTGTGACTTGATGTGATTGGTCTGGTTGGATCACTCTGTGACTTGATGTGATTGGTCTGGTTGGATCACTCTGTGACTTGATGTGATTGGTCTGGTTGGATCACTCTGTGACTTGATGTGATTGGTTGGATCACTCTGTGACTTGATGTGATTGGTTGGATCACTCTGTGACTTGATGTGATTGGTTGGATCACTCTGTGACTTGATGTGATTGGTCTGGTTGGATCACTCTGTGACTTGATGTGATTGGTCTGGTTGGATCACTCTGTGACTTGATGTGATTGGTCTGGTTGGATCACTCTGTGTCTTGATGTGATTGGTCTGGTTGGATCACTCTGTGTCTTGATGTGATTGGTCTGGTTGGATCACTCTGTGACTTGATGTGATTGGTCTGGTTGGATCACTCTGTGTCTTGATGTGATTGGTCTGGTTGGATCACTCTGTGTCTTGATGTGATTGGTCTGGTTGGATCACTCTGTGACTTGATGTGATTGGTTGGATCACTCTGTGACTTGATGTGATTGGTCTGGTTGGATCACTCTGTGTGCGACACAGGGGGCTGGAACGGAGCAGATGGAATGGCATCAAACCATGGAAACCACGGAAACCACGTTCGATATATTCTTTACCACTCCACAGACTCCACTCCGGTTATTACCATGAGCCCGTCCTCCACAATTAAGGTGTCACCAGCCTCCTGTGGGTTGCTCCCAATAAAGGGAATAGAGACACAGACACTGCCTCTCTATAGGGACACAGACACTACCTCTCTATAGGGACACAGACACTGCTTCTCTATAGGGACACAGACACTGCCTCTCTATAGGGACACAGACACTGCTTCTCTATAGGGACACAGACACTGCCTCTCTATAGGGACACAGACACTGCCTCTCTATAGGGACACAGACACTACCTCTCTATAGGGACACAGACACTACCTCTCTATAGGGACACAGACACTGCTTCTCTATAGGGACACAGACACTGCTTCTCTATAGGGACACAGACACTGCTTCTCTATAGGGACACAGACACTGCTTCTCTATAGGGACACAGACACTGCTTCTCTATAGGGACACATACACTGCTTCTCTATAGGGACACAGACACTGCCTCTCTATAGGGACACAGACACTACCTCTCTATAGGGACACAGGCACTACCTCTCTATAGGGACACAGACACTGCCTCTCTATAGGGACACAGACACTGCTTCTCTATAGGGACACAGACACTACCTCTCTATAGGGACACAGACACTGCCTCTCTATAGGGACACAGACACTACTCTCTATAGGGACACAGGCACTACCTCTCTATAGGGACACAGACACTGCCTCTCTATAGGGACACAGGCACGACCTCTCTATAGGGACACAGACACTGCTTCTCTATAGGGACACAGACACTACCTCTCTATAGGGACACAGACACTGCCTCTCTATAGGGACACAGACACTGCCTCTCTATAGGGACACAGACACTACCTCTCTATAGGGACACAGACACTGCTTCTCTATAGGGACACAGACACTGCTTCTCTATAGGGACACAGACACTACCTCTCTATAGGGACACAGACACTGCCTCTCTATAGGGACACAGGCACTACCTCTCTATAGGGACACAGACACTGCCTCTCTATAGGGACACAGGCACGACCTCTCTATAGGGACACAGACACTGCTTCTCTATAGGGACACAGACACTGCTTCTCTATAGGGACACAGACACTACCTCTCTATAGGGACACAGACACTGCCTCTCTATAGGGACACAGGCACAACCTCTCTATAGGGACACAGACACTGCTTCTCTATAGGGACACAGACACTGCTTCTCTATAGGGACACAGACACTGCTTCTCTATAAGCTCTGTTTCTATTTAAATACTGTCTCCCTCTCTCTGAGGTCTGTATTTATTTAAATACTGTCTCCCTCTCTCTGAGGTCTGTCTTTATTTAAATACTGTCTCCCTCTCTCTGTCTCTCTCTCCTCTCTATTTACATACTGTGTCCCTCCCTCTGTCTCTCTCTCCTCTCTATTTACATACTGTCTCCCTCTCTCTGTCTCCTCTCTATTTACATACTGTCTCCCTCTATCTTATCTCTCTCTCTATTTAAATACTGTCTCCTTCTCTTTGTCTCTCTCTCCTCTCTATTTACATACTGTGTCCCTCCCTCTGTCTCTGTCTCCTCTCTATTTACATACTGTCTCCCTCTATCTTCTCTCTCTCTCTATTTACATACTGTCTCCCTCTCTGAGCTCTGTGTCTCTCTCCTCTCTATTTAAATACTGTCTCCCTCTCTGAGCTCTGTGTCTCTCTCCTCTCTATTTAAATACTGTCTCCCTCTCTGAGCTCTGTGTCTCTCTCCTCTCTATTTAAATACTGTCTCCCTCTCTGAGCTCTGTGTCTCTCTCTTCTCTCCAAGGAGCAGGACTACGAACAAGAAGCATAAAACCATCAGTCCAATTCTCCATCCAACCAGCAGCACAATACCGACATGTATTCAAATAAAAAAGGACAAATGCTGAAACTACGACAACAATACAAATCTAATCTAAAAGTACAAAATCCACAAACAAGAATTCCACCTGAGACAAAACATTCCTCCTCCGTCTTCAAGACGAATATTTTATGATAATCGATGCTATATTGTAAATGTCATGTTACTGCTGTAATGTGTTGGGTCGTGTAGTTGTTTCTCGAGGTGTAGAAGAGCCGCTGTCTCGAGTCTCGTTTCCTTGATTCCCTCCCAATGGAACGAGACCCCCGGACCAGGCCTATGGCTTGTGACCATAGAAATACAATCCATAGAACAGGCCTCCCCATTCAAGACTGGACTCTATTTCTATGCGTGTGACTATTTCTATGCGTGTGACTCTGTGTGTTTCTGTATTTATAAATGTGAGATAATAATAATAGGTTTTTCTCATCTTCCAACAACGACGTTGGGAGAAAAAGAAAATAATTAATCCGATTGCAGATGCAGATATGACTACTACCAATAATATTCTATAAGTGTGTACAATGTCTGTTTGTGGGTTCCCTCTTTTGGATTTACTTTTGGAGCAAGTTTTTATTTATTTAACGTATTTTTAAGTAAGAGTTTTATACATTGTATCTTTGTAGTTGCTTGTGAAATCATTCTGGTGGAACTATCTGTTAGAAATGGATAAACTACGTGTGTGTGTGTGTGTGTGTGTGTGTGTGTGTGTGTGTGTGTGTGTGTGTGTGTGTGTGTGTGTGTGTGTGTGTGTGTGTGTGTGTGTGTGTGTGTGTGTGTGTGTGTGTGTGTGTGTGTGTGTGTGTGTGTGTGTGTGTGTGTTTGTGTGTACTGAAGATTTTAACAAGTTAAAGTCAATATATTATGTCTTGAAATCATAATGGTTGTCAGATCAATATGTGCTTTAAAGTGCAGGACTTATCAATATAAAGGTTTATGTGTCAACGCAGACAAACTAACACACCTTCTGTAAATAAAAACGTGAGGAAAAAGAAACCAAGTGTGGGTTGTTTATTATAATGTTCAAACCAGGAAGTACAGACCTCTTTAAACACACACCATCTATCTATCTATCTATCTATCTATCTATCTATCTATCTATCTATCTATCTATCTATCTATCTATCTATCTATCTATCTATCTATCTATCTGTCTGTCTGTCTGTCTGTCTGTCTGTCTGTCTGTCTGTCTGTCTCTATCTGTCTGTCTGTCTGTCTGTCTGTCTGTCTGTCTGTCTGTCTGTCTGTCTGTCTGTCTGTCTGTCTGTCTGTCTGTCTGTCTGTCTGTCTGTCTGTCCGCCCTCCCGCCTCCCTCGCTATCTATCTATCTATCTATCTATCTATCTATCTATCTATCTATCTATCTATCTATCTATCTATCTATCTATCTATCTATCTATCTATCTATCTATCTATCTATATATCTATCTATCTATCTCTCTCTATCTCTCTATCTGTCTGTCGTATCATTGAGTCTCTGTCATACACAATCTCTCTCTCTTTTTCGCTACATCCCTTTCTCCCATTCTGTATGGTGTGACTCTGGGTGTCTGTGCCTCTGTGCTAGCAGACAGACCAACAGAGTGTTTAGAATCTGCTGAGGTGGGGCCCTGTCATAGCTGGGATGCCTGTGTAATCTAGGCTGTGTAGTGAGGTTTAGTCTGGTTAATCCATCCGGAACATCCAGTAGCCCCGGGCCACTAACGGAGGGTATTAAACCTCCCCCTCACTGCACTCTCTGTACTGCCCCTCTCTAACCCGCTCTACTGTACCACTGCTGCTGTCCGGACCAGAACCAGAGGACCAGCGCCTCCAAGGAGACAGAGGACCAGAGCCTCCGAGGAGACAGAGGACCAGGGAGAGACAGAGAGATTGAAAAACATCATGGCCTCTTTTAAGAAATCTTTTGAAGGGCTGAAGGGCTCTACTCAATCAGCAGCCAAGGGAGTCACAGAGCATGCAGGTAATGGTATGACACTAGAGCTGTTCTCTTCGTTAGACGGTGTCGCAGAACTTAACTTTAGTAACTTTAGTAGTATCCGTGTAGAAAGGATGCCAACTATCTCCTTCTGCTGTGCAGGCAATTAGATAAATACCATTGAACAGCTACCTCCTTAACTTGATGGGATTTGCTTGATGTTTCGAACTGGGTGACCCAGGAAATAGATCTCGCATCATAACCTCTTAAAGTTCAACAGGTCGTCTGGATAATACTCATTATCTCTGTCTCAAGTCAGTGAATGCAAAAACCATTACGCTATATTTGCCTTATAAAGCCTTGAAATCATCTATTTTTTAATCTGTGAAGTTAGAGGATTTATTTTGTATATCATTTCTCCTGAGACAGAAAATCCACCTTGATACAGCAGTCTGTGAACATCCTACTTGATACAGCAGTCTCTGAACATCCTACTTGATACAGCAGTCTGTGAACATCCTACTTGATAAGGCAGTCTGTGAACATACTACTTGATAAGGCAGTCTGTGAACATCCTACCTGATTCCGCAGTCTGTGAACATCCTACTTGATACAGCAGTCTGTGAACATACTACTTGATACAGCAGTCTGTGAACATCCTACTTGATACAGCAGTCTGTGAACATCCTACTTGATACAGCAGTCTGTGAACATCCTACTTGATACAGCAGTCTGTGAACATCCTACTTGATACAGCAGTCTGTGAACATCCTACCTGATTCCGCAGTCTGTGAACATCCTACTTGATACAGCAGTCTGTGAACATACTACTTGATACAGCAGTCTGTGAACATCCTACTTGATACAGCAGTCTGTGAACATCCTACTTGATACAGCAGTCTGTGAACATCCTACTTGATACAGCAGTCTGTGAACATCCTACACTATAACCCCTAGCTAATGTTCAATCTTGTTGAAGGAGAATGTTGAGTAACACTGTTTGAAACATACCGGCATAACTGCTAAAAACAGTCATAACCTGTCATAACCTGTCATAACCTGTCATAACCTGTCATAACCTGTTATGTGATGACAGCTGGCATAACCTGTCATAACCTGTCATAACCTGTCATGTGATGACATCTGACAGAACCTGTCATAACCTGTTATGTGATGACAGCTGACAGAACCTGTCATAACCTGTTATAACCTGTTATGTGATGACAGTTGACAGAACCTGTCATAACCTGTCATGTGATGACAGCTGACAGAACCTGTCATAACCTGTCATAACCTGTCATAACCTGTTATGTGATGACAGCTGACAGAACCTGTCATAACCTGTCATGTGATGACAGCTGACAGAACCTGTCATAACCTGTCATAACCTGTCATAACCTGTTATGTGATGACAGCTGACAGAACCTGTCATAACCTGTTATGTGATGACAGCTGACAGAACCTGTCATAACCTGTCATGTGATGACAGCTGACAGAACCTGTCATAACCTGTCATGTGATGACAGCTGACAGAACCTGTCATGTGATGACAGCTGACAGAACCTGTCATAACCTGTCATAACCTGTCATAACCTGTCATAACCTGTCATGTGATGACAGCTGACAGAACCTGTCATAACCTGTCATGTGATGACAGCTGACAGAACCTGTCATAACCTGTCATGTGATGACAGCTGACAGAACCTGTCATGTGATGACAGCTGACAGAACCTGTCATAACCTGTCATGTGATGACAGCTGACAGAACCTGTCATGTGATGACAGCTGACAGAACCTGTCATAACCTGTTATGTGATGACAGCTGTCATAACCTGTCATAACCTGTCATGTGATGACAGCTGACAGAACCTGTCATAACCTGTTATGTGATGACAGCTGACAGAACCTGTCATAACCTGTCATGTGATGACAGCTGACAGAACCTGTCATGTGATGACAGCTGACAGAACCTGTCATAACCTGTCATAACCTGTCATGTGATGACAGCTGACAGAACCTGTCATAACCTGTCATGTGATGACAGCTGACAGAACCTGTCATAACCTGTTATGTGATGACAGCTGACAGAACCTGTCATAACCTGTCATAACCTGTCATAACCTGTCATAACCTGTTATGTGATGACAGCTGACAGAACCTGTCATAACCTGTCATGTGATGACAGCTGACAGAACCTGTCATGTGATGACATCTGACAGAACCTGTCATAACCTGTTATGTGATGACAGCTGACAGAACCTGTCATAACCTGTCATGTGATGACAGCTGACAGAACCTGTCATAACCTGTCATAACCTGTCATGTGACGACAGCTGACAGAACCTGTCATGTGATGACAGCTGACAGAACCTGTCATGTGATGACAGCTGACAGAACCTGTCATAACCTGTTATGTGATGACAGCTGACAGAACCTGTCATAACCTGTTATGTGATGACAGCTGTCATAACCTGTCATGTGATGACATCTGACAGAACCTGTCATAACCTGTCATAACCTGTCATGTGATGACAGCTGACAGAACCTGTCATAACCTGTTATGTGATGACAGCTGACAGAACCTGTCATAACCTGTTATGTGATGACAGCTGACAGAACCTGTCATAACCTGTTATGTGATGACAGCTGACAGAACCTGTCATAACCTGTTATGTGATGACAGCTGACAGAACCTGTCATGTGATGACAGCTGACAGAACCTGTCATAACCTGTCATGTGATGACAGCTGACAGAACCTGTCATAACCTGTCATGTGATGACAGCTGACAGAACCTGTCATAACCTGTCATGTGATGACAGCTGACAGAACCTGTCATGTGATGACAGCTGACAGAACCTGTCATAACCTGTTATGTGATGACAGCTGACAGAACCTGTCATAACCTGTCATGTGATGACAGCTGACAGAACCTGTCATAACCTGTCATGTGATGACAGCTGACAGAACCTGTCATAACCTGTCATGTGATGACAGCTGACAGAACCTGTCATAACCTGTTATGTGATGACAGCTGACAGAACCTGTCATAACCTGTCATGTGATGACAGCTGACAGAACCTGTCATGTGATGACAGCTGACAGAACCTGTCATAACCTGTCATAACCTGTCATGTGATGACAGCTGACAGAACCTGTTATAACATAGTTACTGTGTTGTGTTCAGTCCTGGCAGCTCAGGAAACTGTACAGCAGGTGGCAGAGTCCTCCAAGGAAACAACCAACATAGGTACAGTACACACCACACACACACACAAAGGACACAATATCAGAACATTTAAAAAATTTTAAAAACACTGTCTCTCTCTCTCTCTCTCTCTCTCTCTCTCTCTCTCTCTCTCTCTCTCTCTCTCTCTCTCTCCCCCTCTCTCTCTCTCTCTCTCTCTCTCTCTCTCTCTCTCTCTCTCTCTCTCTCTCTCTCTCTCTCTCTCTCTCTCTCTCTCTCTCTCTCTCTCTCTCTCTCTCTCTCTCTCTCTCTCTCTCTCTCTCTCTCTCTCTCTCTCTCTCTCTCTCTCTCTCTCTCTCTCTCTCTCTCTCTCTCTCTCTCTCTCTCTCTCTCTCTCTCTCTCTCTCTCTCTCTCTCTCTCTCTCTCTCTCTCTCTCTCTCTCTCTCTCTCTCTCTCTCTCTCTCTAGCGGCCACAGAGGCCAGCCGACAGACACATGCGGTCATCGGAACGGCAGCAGACAAGGCAACCGACACCATCAAGGAGTTTGGACAGAAGCTGGGGACTAAATGATCCCTCCAGCCGTTCCTTTACAGAGGGAAATCTTCATATCCTGGCACCCTATCCTGCACTACCTGTTGAAAGTAGTGCAGGACTAAGGGAATAGAGTGCTATTTAATACAAATCCTTATGCCAGAAGAAAATAAAACATAGAAAAATCGTACACAAGGCAGAACAAACATTCCACACTGAAAGATGGTCTTGAAATCGTTTCCCAACGGCCTCTTTTCCACAATGTGACGCTTTCTTTTTGTTTTCCTAGTGTTTCATTATATCTGACTATTTTTTACCAAAGATAATAAAGACATGAGTTCTCTTGAATCAGAGATATTCACCTTTCACAGGAACCTCACACAAAGACTAGCTACTGTACCTGTATGAACAGAGCTACCATAGCAAGGGTATCTACAGCAACACATACTGTACGCTACCATAGCAACAGGGGACAGAGCCTACAGAGAGAGTACTCACAACCTTTGACTTATTCCACATTTTGTTGTGTTACAGCATTCATTTTTTAAATTGGATTAAATTTAGATTTTGTGTCACAATAAAAACACAACACCCCATAATGTCAACATGGAATTATGTTGTTTTTTTAAAACAATTTTTACAAATTAATTAAAAATGTAAAAGCTGAAATGTCTTGAGTCAATAAGTATTCAACCCCTTTGTTATGACAAGCCTAAATAAGTTCAGGAGTAAAAATGTGCTTAACTCACATAATAATATGCCATTTAGCAGACGCTTTTATCCAAAGCGACTTACAGTCATGTGTGCATACATTCTACGTATGGGTGGTCCCGGGAATCGAACCCACTACCCTGGCGTTACAAGCGCCATGCTCTACCAACTGTGCTACAGAAGGACCACTACATAATAAGTTGCATGAAGTCACTCTGTGCGCAATAATAGTGTTTACCATGATGTTTGAATGACTACCTCATCTCTGTACCCCACACATGATCTGTAAGGTCCCTCAGTCGAGCAGTGAATTTCAAACACAGATTCAACCACAAAGACCAGGGAGGTGTTCCAAAGCCTCTCAGAGAAGGACACCTATTGATAGATGGGTAGGCATTGAATACCCTTTGAGCATGGTGAAGTTATAAATTACACTTTGGATGCTGCATCAATACGCCCAGATACAGGCATCCTTCCTAACTCAGTTACCGGAGAGGAAGGAAACCACTGACCTTTAAAACACAGTTTAATGGCTGTGATAAAACGATATGGTAGTTACTCCACAATATTAACCTAAATGACAAGAGTGAAATGAAGTAAGCCTGTACAGAATAAAAAATATTCCAAAACATGCATCCTGTTTGCAAGAAGACACTAAAGTAAAACTGAAAAACATTTGACAAAGAAATTAACTTCATGTCCGGAATACAAAGCATTATGTTTGGGGCAAACACAACACATCACTGAGTACCACTCTCCATATTTTCAAGCCTGGTGGTGGCTGCATCATGTTATGGGTATGCTTGTCATTGGCAAGGACTAGAGAGATGTTTTAGGACAAAAATGTATGGAATAGAGCTAAGCACAGGCATTTAATTTTCAATACATTTTCAAAAATGTCTAAAAATGGGATATCGTGTGTAAATAGGTGAGAAAAAAATATATTTAATCTATTTTGAATTCAGACTGTAACACAAAAAAATGTAGAATAAGTCAAGGGGTATGAATACTTTCTTCAGGCACTGTATCTCACTACATTAAACACTTCATGCATTTATCATGCAAATAAACTGTTGACATTATCAACAATTCAGAAAGGGACATACAGTAATATGAATATATATACAGTGCCTTGCGAAAGTATTCGGCCCCCTTGAACTTTGCGACCTTTTGCCACATTTCAGGTTTCAAACATAAAGATATAAAACTGTATTTTTTTTGTGAAGAATCAACAACAAGTGGGACACAATCATGAAGTGGAACAACATTTATTGGATATTTTTAACAAATCAAAAACTGAAAAATTGGACGTGCAAAATTATTCAGCCCCTTTACTTTCAGTGCAGCAAACTCTCTCCAGAAGTTCAGTGAGGATCTCTGAATGATCCAATGTTGACCTAAATTACTAATGATGATAAATACAATCCACCTGTGTGTAATCAAGTCTCCGTATAAATGCACCTGCACTGTGATAGTCTCAGAGGTCCGTTAAAAGCGCAGAGAGCATCATGAAGAACAAGGAACACACCAGGCAGGTCCGAGATACTGTTGTGGAGAAGTTTAAAGCCGGATTTGGATACAAAAAGATTTCCCAAGCTTTAAACATCCCAAGGAGCACTGTGCAAGCGATAAAATTGAAATGGAAGGAGTATCAGACCACTGCAAATCTACCACGACCTGGCCGTCCCTCTAAACTTTCAGCTCATACAAGGAGAAGACTGATCAGAGATGCAGCCAAGAGGCCCATGATCACTCTGGATGAACTGCAGAGATCTGCAGCTGAGGTGGGACACTCTGTCCATAGGACAACAATCAGTCGTATATTGCACAAATCTGGCCTTTATGGAAGAGTGGCAAGAAGAAAGCCATTTCTTAAAGATATCCATAAAAAAGTGTTGTTTAAAGTTTGCCACAAGCCACCTGGGAGACACACCAAACATGTGGAAGAAGGTGCTCTGGTCAGATGAAACCAAAATTGAACTTTTTGGCAACAAGGCAAAACATTATGTTTGGCGTAAAAGCGACACAGCTCATCACCCTGAACACACCATCCCCACTGTCAAACATGGTGGTGGCAGTATCATGGTTTGGGCCTGCTTTTCTTCAGCAGGGACAGGGAAGATGGTTAAAATTGATGGGAAGATGGATGGAGCCAAATACAGGACCATTCTGGAAGAAAACCTGATGGAGTCTGCAAAAGACCTGAGACTGGGACGGAGATTTGTCTTCCAACAAGACAATGATCCAAAACATAAAGCAAAATCTACAATGGAATGGTTCAAAAATAAACATATCCAGGTGTTAGAATGGCCAAGTCAAAGTCCAGACCTGAATCCAATTGAGAATCTGTGGAAAGAACTGAAAACTGCTGTTCACAAATGCTCTCCATCCAACCTCACTGAGCTCGAGCTGTTTTGCAAGGAGGAATGGGAAAAAATGTCAGTCTCTCGATGTGCAAAACTGATAGAGACATACCCCAAGCGACTTACAGCTGTAATCGCAGCAAAAGGTGGCGCTACAAAGTATTAACTTAAGGGGGCTGAATAATTTTGCACGCCCAATTTTTCAGTTTTTGATTTGTTAAAAAAGTTTGAAATATCCAATAAATGTCGTTCCACTTCATGATTGTTTCCCACTTGTTGTTGATTCTTCACAAAAAAATACAGTTTTATATCTTTATGTTTGAAGCCTGAAATGTGGCAAAAGGTCGCAAAGTTCAAGGGGGCCGAATACTTTCGCAAGGCACTGTATATATATATATATACAATTATTTGTATGCTAAGTATGTTTAATAGATGCACACTCATCACTATCTTCACTATCATAACTATCAGCACTATCAGCACATCATCACTATCATTATTATCAGCACTATCATAACTATCAGCACTATCAGCACCTTCATCAGTATCAGCACTATCTTCACTACCATTACTATCATCACTATCAGCAATATCAGCACTATCATCACTATCTTCACTATCATAACTACCGGCACTATCATAACTATCATCACTATCGGCACTATCATAACTATCATCACTATCATAACTATCAGCACTGTCGGCCTATCATCACTATCATCACTATCAGCACTATCAGCACCTTCATCACTATCAGCACTATCAGCACTATCATCACTATCTTCACTATCATAACTATCGGCACTATCATCACTGTCATCACTATCGGCACATCATCACTATCATTATTATCATCACTATCATAACTATCAGCACTATCAGCACCTTCATCAGTATCAGCACTATCTTCACTACCATTACTATCAGCACTATCTTCACTACCATTACTATCAGCACTATCTTCACTACCATTACTATCATCACTATCAGCACTATCATAACTATCATCACTATCATAACTATCATCACTATCATCACTATCTTCACTATCATAACTATCAGCACCTATCATCACTATCATCACTATCAGCACTATCAGCACTATCATCACTATCTTCACTATCATCACTATCGGCACTATCATAACTATCATCACTATCATAACTATCAGCACTATCATAACTATCATCACTATCATCACTATCTATCATAACTATCACTAGCACTATCAGCACCTTCATCCTATCATCACTATCAGCACCTTCATCACTATCAGCACTATCATCACTATCTTCACTATCATAACTATCGGCACTATCATCACTGTCATCACTATCGGCACTATCATCACTATCATTATTATCATCACTATCAGCACTATCATACCTATCATCATTATCAGCACTATCTTCACTATCATTAACTATCATCTTCACTATCATAACTATCATCTTCACTATCATAACTATCACTACCATTACTATCAGCACTATCTTCACTACAGCATTACTATCAGCACTATCTTCACTATCATTCACTATCAGCACTATAACTATCTTCACTACCATTACTATCAGCACTATCTTCACTACTATTACTATCAGCACTATCTTCACTACCATTACTATCAGCACTATCTTCACTACCATTACTATCAGCACTATCAGCACTATCAGCACTATCATCACTATCATTATTATCATCACTATCAGCAATATCAGCACTATCTTCACTATCATAACTATCGGCACTATCATAACTATCATCACTATCAGCACTATCGGCACTATCATCACTATCATCACTATCGGCACTATCATAACTATCATCACTATCATAACTATCAGCACTGTCGGCCTATCATCACTATCATCACTATCATCACTATCACTACTATCAGCACCTTCATCACTATCAGCACTATCAGCACTATCAGCACTATCATCACTATCTTCACTATCATAACTATCGGCACTATCATCACTGTCATCACTATCGGCACTATCATCACTATCATCACTATCGGCACTATCATAACTATCATCACTAGCAGCACTATCATCGCTATCATAACTATCAGCACTATCATCACTATCATCACTATCATCACTATCAGCACTATCAGCACTATCATCACTATCAGCACTATCAGCACCTTCATCACTATCAGCACTATCTTCACTACCATTACCTTCATCACTATCAGCACTATCATTACTATCATCACTATCATACCTATCATCATTATCAGCACTATCTTCACTATCATAACTATCAGCACTATCTTCACTATCATAACTATCAGCACTATCGCACTATCATAACTATCATCACTATCATAACTATCAGCACCTTCATCACTATCATCACTATCATCACTATCTTCACTATCATAACTATCGGCACTATCATCACTGTCATCACTATCGGCACTATCATCACTATCATTACTATCATCACTATCATAACTATCAGCACTATCAGCACCTTCATCAGTATCAGCACTATCTTCACTACCATTACTATCAGCACTATCTTCACTACCATTACTATCAGCACTATCAGCACTATCAGCACTATCATCACTATCATTATTATCATCACTATCAGCAATATCAGCACTATCATCACTATCTTCACTATCATAACTATCGGCACTATCATAACTATCATCACTATCATCACTATCATAGCACTATCATCACTATCATCACTATCAGCACTATCATCACTATCATCACTATCAGCACCTTCATCACTATCAGCACTATCTTCACTACCATTACTTTCATCACTATCAGCACTATCAGCACTATCATCATTATCAGCACTATCAGCACTATCAGCACCTTCATCACTATCAGCACTATAAGCACTATCATTACTATCATCACTATCATAACTATCATCACTATCATAACTATCGGCACTATCATCACTATCATCACTATCGTAACTATCATCACTATCATCACTATCATCACTATCGTCACTATCATCACTATCATAACTATCATCACTATCATAACTATCATCACTATTATAACTATCAGCACTATCAGCACTATCAGCACTATCGGCACTATCATAACTATCATCACTATCATAACTATCATCACTATCATCACTATCATCGCTATCGGCACTATCGGCACTATCATAACTATCATCACTGGCATAACTATCTTTACTATCATCACTATCATCACTATCACTATCAGCACTATCGGCACTATCGGCACTATCATCACTATCATCACTATCATAACTATCATCACTGTCATAACTATCATCACTATCATCACTATCATAACTATCATCACTATCATCACTATCATCACTATCATCACTATCATAACTATCAGCACTATCATCACTATCATCACTATCATAACTATCAGCACTATCATCACTATCATAACTATCATCACTATCATCACTATCATAACTATCAGCACTATCATAACTATCATCACTATCATCACTATCAGCACTATCATAACTATCATAACTATCAGCACTATCATCACTATCAGCACTATCATCACTATCATAACTATCAGCACTATCATAACTATCATAACTATCATCACTATCATCACTATCATTACTATCGGCACTATCATCACTATCATAACTATCATAACTATCATCACTATCAGCACTATCATCACTATCATAACTATCATAACTATCATCACTATCATCACTATGTTGACAGTCTTTTGTGCATCAGACTCCTGATGAGCATTTTATCTGAGTTGTTTACTTCAGCGCTCCTCACACACACACACACATACACACCTCCCTCCTATCACAGCGCCGGTTGCTAAGCAACAGAATTCAGAGAGCTGTGAGGCGGCCAGGGATTGGCTGAGGCCTTGGAAAGTGATATAGTGAGGATTTTGACTGTGCCAACATTGGAACACGGTGTTCCGGCCAAGCTTGTGCCTCCAAAGAAACACTGCTGCTGCTGCCTACACAATGTATTGATGATGCCTGTAACAATGAAAAAGCTTGGCTTAGTTCTTATTGGTAAACCTTAGCTTGTTTAAAATGTGCACACTTCCAGAAAGAAAATACTAGAGGATGCAGGCAGGAACAATAAAAATAAATACAAATGCTGCCTGTGCAATTTATTGATACCTGTAAACAATAATACAGCTTGGCTTAGTTCTTATCGGTAAAGCTTAGACCAATTTATCAAGATGATCTTGGCGCCTGGACTCCTAGTCCGCACATTTCAAGGCTGCATTGAGACAATGACTTATCAGTGACCCAAGCCCTGCCATTGTGTCACTGAGTTGTCGTAGTGCTGCGGCATATGTACATTGTCCCAGTCATACGTCGGCAGTCATAACGTAAGTAACCTAATGTATGTCCCTCTAACCCCCCCCTTCCCGAATGCCCCTAGTTAATCCTACAGCTATTGTATGCTGTAATCATGAGCCTATGAACCAGAGTTATGCTGTTAGCACTGAGGTGATGTGCCCCGGTAGGAAGTCTGTCCACTGTGTGATGCTCACCCTGCACTATCGGCTCGAATATAAATAAATATCCCCGTCATGTCTACTGCTGATAAACCGCTCAGTGAAACAATCACAACAGTCAAGCATCCAAGAAAAGTGTTAGAAATAGCCCCGCGTTAACATGTGTAACCTAAGGAAACAAGGTACGTGAAGCTAATAAGTTGCTAGTAACAGATGACATTCATATTCTGACAATCTCTGAAACTCACTTAGATCATACCTTTGATGATACAGTGGTAGCAAGACATGGTTTCAACATCTACAGGAGAGACAGGATTGTGTGGGTGTTGCTGTGAAGCTTAGAGAGGATCTCATGTTAAATACTGTTGAAGTAATATGGCTACAGGTTCATCCGCCTCACCTAAAGCCCATTCTGGTGGGAAGCTGCTACAGACCACCGAGTGTTAACAGTCAGTATCTGGATAATGTTAAATACTGTTGAAGTAATATGGATACAGGTTCATCTGCCTCACCTAAAGCCCATTCTGGTGGAAAGCTGCTATAGACCACCAAGTGCTAACAGTCAGTATCTGGATAACATGTGTAAAATGCTTGATAATCCATTTGGCAAATCCAACCATAATTCTATCCTACTGATTCTTGCTTACAAACAATAACTAAATCAGGAAGTACCAGTGACTCGCTCAATATGGAAGCAGTCAGATGAAGCGGATGCTACACTACAGGACTGCTAGGCTAGCACACACTGGAATATGTTCTGGGATTCATCCAATGGCATTGAGGAGTACACCATCTCAGTCACCGGCTTCATCAATAAGTCCATCGATGATGTCATCCCCACAGAGAACGTACGTACAAATCCCAACCAGAAACCATGGAGTACAGGAAACATCCGCATCGAGCTAAAGACTAGAGCTGCTGCTTTCAAGGAGCGGGACGCTAATCCGGACGCTTAGAAGAAATCCCGCTATGCCCTCAGACGAACCTGTGCCCAAGGAAGCAGAGGTAACCTGCCCAAATGATTACCGCCCCGTAGCACTCACGTCTGTAGCCATGAAGTGCTTTGAAAGGCTGGTCATGGCTCACATCAACAGCATCCTCCCGGATACCCTAGACCCACTCCAATTCTCATACCGCCAAAACAGATCCACAGATGACAAAATCTCAATCGTACCCCACAATGCCCTTTCCCACCTGGGCAAAAGAATACCTCTGTGAGAATGCTGTTCATGGACTACAGCTCAGCGTTCAACACCATAGTGCCCACGAAGCTCGTCACTAAGCTAAGGACCCTGGGACTAAACACGTCCCTCTGCAACTGGATCCTAGACTTCCTGACTGGCCGCCCCCAGGTGGTGAGAGTAGATAGCAACACATCTGCTACGCTGATCCTCATCACTGGGGTCCTTCAGGGGTGTGTGCTAAGTCCCCTCATGTACTCCCTGTTCACCCCTGACTGCGTGGCCAGGCACGACTCCAACACCATCATTAAGTTTGCTGACGACACAACAGTGGTAGGCTTGATCACCGACAATGATGAGACAACCGATAGGGAGGAGGTCAGAGACCTGGCAGTGTGGTGCCAGGATAACAACATCTCCCTCAACGTGATCAAGACAAAGAAACTGATCGTGGACTACAGGAAAAGGAGGGCTGAACAGGCCCAGATTAACATCGACGGGGCTGTAGTGGAGCGGGTCGTTGGTGGTGTCCACATCACCAACAAACTATCATGGTCCAAACATACCAAGACAGTTGTGAAGAGGGCACGACAACACCTTTTTCCCCTCAGGAGACTGAAAAGATTTGGCATGGGTCCCCAGACCCTCAAACAGTTCTACAGCTGCACCATAGAGAGCATCCTGACCGGTTGCATCACCACCTGGTATGGTAACTGTTCGGCATCTGACCATAAGGCGCCACAGAGGGTAGTGCGTACGGCCCAGTACATCACTGGGACTAAGCTTCCTGCCGTCCAGGACCTACAGTTGAAGTCGGAAGTATACATACACTTAGGTTGGAGTCATTAAAACTTGTTTTTCAACCACTCCACAAACTTATTGTTAACAAACGACAGTTTGACAAGTCGGTTAGGACATCTACTTTGTGCATTGACACAAGTAATCTTTCCAACAATTGTTTACAGACAGATTATTTCACTTATAATTCACTGTATCACAATTCCAGTGGGTCAGAAGTTTACATACTAGCCTGTCCCCCCTATTACTAGCCTGTTCAACCTCTCTTTCGTGTCGTCTGAGATTCCCAAAGATTGGAAAGCAGCTGCGGTCATCCCCCTCTTCAAAGGGACACTCTTGACCCAAACTGCTACAGACCTATATCTATCCTACCATGCCTTTCTAAGGTCTTCGAAAGCCAAGTCAACAAACAGATTACCGACCATTTAGAATCTCACCATACCTTCTCTGCTATGCAATCTGGTTTCAGAGCTGGTCATGGGTGCACCTCAGCCACGCTCAAGGTCCTAAACGATATCTTAACCGCCATCGATAAGAAACATTACTGTGCAGCCGTATTCATTGATCTGGCGAAGGCTTTCGACTCTGTCAACCACCACATCCTCATCGGCAGACTCGACAGCCTTGGTTTCTCAAATGATTGCCTCGCCTGGTTCACCAACTACTTCTCTGATAGAGTTCAGTGTGTCAAATCGGAGGGTCTGCTGTCCGGACCTCTGGCAGTCTCTATGGGGGTGCCACAGGGTTAAATTCTTGGACCGACTCTCTTCTCTGTATACATCAATGAGGTCGCTCTTGCTGCTGGTGAGTCTCTGATCCACCTCTACGCAGACAACACCATTCTGTATACTTCCGGCCCTTCTTTGGACACTGTGTTAACAACCCCAGGCAAGCTTCAATGCCATACAACTCTCCTTCCGTGGCCTCCAATTGCTCTTAAATACAAGTAAAACTAAATGCATGCTCTTCAACCGATCGCTACCTGCACCTACCCGCCTGTCCAACATCACTACTCTGGACGGCTCTGACTTAGAATACGTGGACAACTACAAATACTTAGGTGTCTGGTTAGACTGTAAACTCTCCTTCCAGACCCATATCAAACATCTCCAATCCAAAGTTAAATCTAGAATTGGGTTCCTATTTCGCAACAAAGCATCCTTCACTCATGCTGCCAAACATACCCTTGTAAAATTGACCATCCAACCAACCCTCGACTTTGGCGATGTCATTTACAAAATAGCCTCCAATACCCTACTCAACAAATTGGATGCAGTCTATCACAGTGCAATCTGTTTTGTCACCAAAGCCCCATATACTACCCACCATTGCGACCTGTACGCTCTCGTTGGCTGGCCCTCGCTTAATACTCGTCGCCAAACCCACTGGCTCCATGTCATCTACAAGACCCTGCTAGGTAAAGTCCCCCCTTATCTCAGCTCGCTGGTCACCATAGCATCTCCCACCAGTAGCACACGCTCCAGCAGGTATATCTCTCTAGTCACCCCCAAAACCAATTCTTTCTTTGGCTGCCTCTCCTTCCAGTTCTCTGCTGCCAATGACTGGAACGAACTACAAAAATCTCTGAAACTGGAAACACTTATCTCCCTCACTAGCTTTAAGCACCAGCTGTCAGAGCAGCTTACAGATTACTGCACCTGTACATAGCCCACCTATAATTTCGCCCAAACAACTACCTCTTTCCCAACTGTATTTAATTTATTTATTTATTTTGCTCCTTTGCACCCCATTATTTGTATTTCTACTTTGCACATTCTTCCATTGCAAATCTACCATTCCAGTGTTTTACTTGCTATATTGTATTTACTTTGCCACCATGGCCTTTTTTGTCTTTACCTCCCTTCTCACCTCATTTGCTCACATTGTATATAGACTTGTTTATACTCTATTATTGACTGTATGTTTGTTTTACTCCCCATGTGTAACTCTGTGTCGTTGTATCTGTCGAACTGCTTTGCTTTATCTTGGCCAGGTCGCAATTGTAAATGAGAACTTGTTCTCAACTTGCCTACCTGGTTAAATAAAGGTGAAATAAAAAATTAAATACACTAAGTTGAATGTGCCTTTAAACAGCTTGGAAAATTCCAGAAAATTATGTCATGGCTTTAGAAGCTTCTGATTGGCTAATTGACATCATTTTAGTCAATTGGAGGTGTACCTGTGGATGTATTTCAAGGACTACCGTCAAACTCAGTACCTCTTTGCTTGACAACATGGGAAAATCCAAAGAAATCAGCCAAGACCTCAGAAAAAGAAATGTAGACCTCCACAAGTCTGGTTCATCCTTTGGAGCAATTTCCAAACGCCTGAAGGTACCACATTCATCTGTACAAACAATAGTACGCAAGTATAAACACCGTGGGACCACACGGCCATCATACCGCTCAGGAAGGAAATGTGTTCTGTCACCTAGAGATTAACGTACTTTGGTGCGAAAAGTGCAAATCAATCCCAGAACAACAGTAAAGGACCTTGTGAAGATGCTGGAGGAAACAACAGTATCTATATCTACAGCAAAACAAGTCCATATCGACAACCTAAAAGGCCGCTCAGCAAGGAAGAAGCCACTGCTCCAAAACCGCCATAAAAAGACAGAGGAGTTTGCAACTGCACATGGGGACAAAGATTGTACTTTTTGGAGAAATGTCCTCTGGTCTGATGAAACAAAAATAGAACTGTTTGGCCATAATGACCATGTAAGGAGGAAAAAGGCTTGCAAGCTGAAAAACCGTGAAGCATGGGGGTGGCAGCATCATGTTGTGGGGGTGCTTCGCTGCAGGAGGGACTGGTCTACTGGTCTACACAAAATAAATGGCATCATGAGGAAGGAAAATTATGTGGATATATTGAAGCACCATCTCAAGACATCAGTCAGGAAGTTTAAATCATACATACATACATACATACATACATACATACATACATACATACATACATACATACATACACACACACACACACACACACACACACACACACACACACACACACACACACACACACACACACACACACATACATACATACATACATACATACATACATACATACATACATACATACATACATACATACATACATACATACATACATACATACATGCATACATACATACATACATACGTGGCAGCGTAGCCTAGTAGTTAGAGCGTTGGACTAGTAACCAGAAGGTTGCGACTTCAAACCCCCGAGCTGACAAGGTACAACTCTGTGGTTCTGCCCCTGAACAGGCAGTTAACCCACTGTTCCTAGGCCGTCATTGAAAATAAGAATTTGTTCTTAACTGACTTGCCTAGTTAAATAAAGGTAAAATAAACAGATAAAGGTAAAAAAATATATATTAAAAAAATACATACATACATATATATACACACACACACACATACATACATATATATACACACACACACACATACGTACATACATACATACACACATATACACACATACATACACACACACACACATACATACACACACACACATACATACACACACACATATACATACACACACATACATGATGTCACTTTTTAATTATTGTATTTCTTTGTAATATAGCCCTGTCACGATGAAAGCCTTGGCGTTGCTATGAGAACAGACTTTTAATGACTATCATTTGCTCTTGATGAGGAAGAGAACTGCTCTCTCGTTGTTACCTTTAAACTCACTTCACACCAGAACGTAGAACACCGGTTTCCAGGGAAACTGGCTATCAGAACCTTTTCAATACAACACACTATCACACACACACGGCAGATAACAAGGAGAGCTGCCTGCCTCCTGCCTGCCTGCCTCTTTCTTGCCTGCTTCTTGCCTGCCTGCCACTTGCCTGCCTGCCTCCTGCCTGCCTGCCTCTTGCATGGCTGCCTGCCTGTCTGCCTGCCAAACAAACGCAGAAACAGATTCTTCTGGAACCACAAACTCTAGCTCACTGCAATCATAATCTATGAACGACACGCAGGAGGGGAGAAGGAAGAGCTGCGTAGTTTGATTCACAGAGACGAGATGTGTCTGTGATAGGAGACCTTCACTGTGGACCATGGGAAGAGTCCTCTCTCTGTTGGACTGCTGAGGTATGTATATCATTAGCCGTAGGCTGTGGAGATTCCACCATGTTGTGATTCCAGCCTCGTATTCCGAGGATAAATGTTCGTGTTTCCTCTCGTGTGCATGTTTGAGCGGTTTTCTTTTCTGTACTGACTCCATACGGTCTTGGTTTTATAATATCTGAGTACGTTTCTTCGCATGTCTCAAAGAACGATGCGTTATGTAATATATAATAATAATATATGCCATTTAGCTGACGCTTTTATCCAAAGCGACTTACAGTCATGTGTGCATACATTCTACGTATGGGTGGTCCCGGGAATCGAACCCACTACCCTGGCGTTACAAGCGCCATGCTCTACCAACTGAGCCACAGAAGGACCACAATATGTAGGGGGTTTAAGAAATGTAGACGTCAACTAAGAATGGAATCGTAAAGACATATAGGTAGTTTTCTTTGAAGATATAATAAAGATTTGAAAGACATCATTCCTACCAAAAAATGCATGTATATTCTCACCAAATTCTAGCGTATTGTGAAGAGCTATTACCTGACGATAATAAGTACATGTTTTTTAATGGTTGTCATTTAGTACAACAAAAAAAAAACACTCCGGAGACCTTCAGTCTCTGTATCTTCGATACAGCTTGTTTGCCAAGAAATACTCCCACGTGTAAATACCAATGTAATCATATCACAGATTACATATTAAAAGGAATATCAGAATCACTACAACAGGGAAGGTAACGTTACGACTATAACTACTGTTCCCTGCAGGAGGGTAATGAGGTAAAACGACTATAACATTATGTCACGTCCTGACCTTAGTTCCTTTTTTATGTCTCTATTTTAGTTTGGTCAGGGCGTGAGTTGGGGGTGGACATTCTATGTTTTGGTTCTGTGTGTTATATTTCTAGGTGTTTTGGCCTGGTATGGTTCCCAATCAGAGGCAGATGTCAATCGTTGTCTCTGATTGAGAACCATACTTAGGCAGCCTATTTTCCCCCTGTTAGTTGTGGGTAGTTGTTGTGTCTGATTGGGAACCATACTTAGGCAGCCTGTTTTCCCCCTGTTAGTTGTGGGTAGTTGTTGTCTCTGATTGAGAACCATACTTAGGCAGCCTGTTTTCCCCCTGTTAGTTGTGGGTAGTTGTTGTCTCTGATTGAGAACCATACTTAGGCAGCCTGTTTTCCCCCTGTTAGTTGTGGGTAGTTGTTGTCTCTGATTGAGAACCATACTTAGGCAGCCTGTTTTCCCCTGTTAGTTGTGGGTAGTTGTTGTCTCTGATTGAGAACCATACTTAGGCAGCCTGTTTTCCCCTGTTAGTTGTGGGTATTTGTTGTCTCTGATTGAGAACCATACTTAGGCAGCCTGTTTTCCCCCTGTTAGTTGTGGGTAGTTGTTGTCTCTGATTGAGAACCATACTTAGGCAGCCAGTTTTCCCCTGTTAGTTGTGGGTAGTTGTTGTCTCTGATTGAGAACCATACTTAGGCAGCCTGTTTTCCCCTGTTAGTTGTGGGTAGTTGTTGTCTCTGATTGAGAACCATACTTAGGCAGCCTGTTTTCCCCTGTTAGTTGTGGGTAGTCGTTGTCTCTGATTGAGAACCATACTTAGGCAGCCTGTTTTCCCACTGTTAGTTGTGGGTAGTTGTTGTCTCCGATTGAGAACCATACTTAGGCAGCCTGTTTTCCCCCTGTTAGTTGTGGGTAGTCGTTGTCTCTGATTGAGAACCATACTTAGGCAGCCTGTTTTCCCTGTTAGTTGTGGGTAGGGTTGTGGGTGGTTGTTTTCCGTTTCAGTGTTTGCACCATACGGGACTGTTTCCCCTGTTAGTTGTGGGTAGTCGTTTTCTGATTTATTCTCTGTTTTATTTAGTGTTCAGTTAATTAAAGGAAATATAGGCAGCCTGTTTTCCCCCTGTTAGTTTGGTCTCGTTGTCTCTGATTGAGAACCATACTTAGGCAGCCTGTTTTCCCACATGGGTTGTGGGTGGTTGTTTTCGTTTCAGTTTTACCATAACCCTCCTTATATTTAGTGTTCAGCAGGAAATATGAACAGTAGTTACAGTACACAGTAGTCGATTTTACGTCAGGCCCTCCTGCAGGTAACAGTAGTTACAGTCGTTTTACCTCAGGCCCTCCTGCAGGTAACAGTAGTTACAGTCGTTTTACCTCAGACCCTCCTGCAGGTAACAGTAGTTACAGTCGTTTTACCTCAGACCCTCCTGCAGGTAACAGTAGTTACAGTCGTTTTACCTCAGGCCCTCCTGCAGGTAACAGTAGTTACAGTCGTTTTACCTCCTGCAGGTAACAGTAGTTACAGTCGTTTTACCTCAGGCCCTCCTGCAGGTAACAGTAGTTACAGTCGTTTTACCTCAGGCCCTCCTGCAGGTAACAGTAGTTACAGTCGTTTTACCTCAGGCCCTCCTGCAGGTAACAGTAGTTACAGTTGTTTTACCTCAGGCCCTCCTGCATTTTTCACATTTATTTCACCTTTATTTAACCAGGTAGGCAAGTTGAGAACAAGTTCGCATTTACAACTGCGACCTGGCCAAGATAAAGCAAAGCAGTTCGACACATACAACGACACAGAGTTACACATGGAGTAAAACAAACATACAGTCAATAATACAGTAGAAACAAGTCTATATACGATGTGAGCAAATGAGGTGAGATAAGTAAATACAATATAGCAAGTAAAACACTGGAATGGTAGATTTGCAGTGGAAGAATGTGCAAAGTAGAAATAAAAATAATGGGGTGCAAAGGAGCAAAATAAATAAATAAATAAATAAAATAAAATAAATACAATAGGGAAGTAGTTGTTTGGGCTAAATTATAGGTGGTCTATGTACAGGTGCAGTAATCTGTGAGCTGCTCTGACAGTTGGTCCTTAAAGCTAGAGAGGGAGATAGAGGGAGATTTCCAGTTTCAGAGATTTTTGCAGTTCATTCCAGTAATTGGCAGCAGAGAACTGGAAGGAGATGCGGCCAAAGAAATGATTGGTTTTGGAGGTGACTAGAGAGATATACCTGCTGGAGCGTGTGCTACAGGTGGGTGATGCTATGGTGACCAGCGATCTGAGATAAGGGGGGACTTTACCTAGCAGGGTCTTGTAGATGACACGGAGCCAGTGGGTTTGGCGACGAGTATGAAGCGAGGGCCAGCCAACGAGAGCGTACAGGTCGCAATGGTGGGTAGTATATTGGGCTTTGTTGACAAAACGGATGGCACTGTGATAGACTGCATCCAATTTGTTGAGTAGGGTATTGGAGGCTATTTTGTAAATTACATCGCCAAAGTCGAGGGTTGGTAGGATGGTCAGTTTTACAAGGGTATGTTTGGCAGCATGAGTGAAGGATGCTTTGTTGCGAAATAGGAAGCCAATTCTAGATTCTAGATTTTTACCTCATAGTCCTCCTGCAGGGAAACAGTAGTTATAGTCATTTTATCTCAATCCTACTGCAGGAAACAGTAGTCACAGTCGTTTTACCTCATAAACCTCCTGCGGGGAACAGTCGTTATAGTTGTTTTACCTCATAAATCTCCTGCAGGGAACAGTAGTTATAATCATTTTATCTCAATCCTACTGCAGGGAACAGTAGTCACAGTCGTTTTACCTCATAACCTCCTGCAGGGAACAGTAGTCACAGTCGTTTTACCTCATAACCTCCTGCAGGGAACAGTAGTCACTGTCGTTTTACCTCATAACCTCCTTCAGGGAACAGTCATTTTAGTTGTTCTACATCATAATCCTACTGCAGGGAACAGTAGTCACAGTCGTTTTACCTCATAACCCTCCTGTGGGGAACAGTCGTTATAATCATTTTATCTCAATCCTACTGCAGGGAACAGTGGTTATAGTTGTTTTAACTCATAACCCTCCTGTGGGTAACAGTAGTTATAATCATTTTATCTCAATCCTACTGCAGGGAACAGTAGTCACAGTCGTTTTACCTCATAACCTCCTGCGGGGAACAGTCGTTATAGTTGTTTTACCTCATAACCCTCCTGCAGGTAACAGTCGTTATAGTTGTTTTAACTCATAACCCTCCTGCAGGTAACAGTCGTTATAGTTGTTTTACCTCATAACCTCCTGCGGGGAACAGTCGTTATAGTTGTTTTACCTCATAACCTCCTGGGGAACAGTCGTTATAGTTGTTTTACCTCATAACCCTCCTGCAGGTAACAGTAGTTATAATCATTTTATCTCAATCCTACTGCAGGAAACAGTAGTCACAGTCGTTTTACCTCATAACCTCCTGCGGGGAACAGTAGGTATAGTCATAATGTTACGTTCAATTTTAGTCAGTTAACTTCGACCCAACATTCTATGGGATAATATAATCATGCCCCAAGCCGACCCCAATGGATACTAAATGAAATGGCAGACAACCCAGACCCCTCCAGGTACAGCAAACAACCCAGACCCCTCCAGGTACAGCAGACAACCCAGACCCCTCCAGGTACAGCAGACAACCCAGACCCCTCCAGGTACAGCAAACAACCCAGACCCCTCCAGGTACAGCAGACAACCCAGACCCCTCCAGGTACAGCAGACCACCCAGACCCCTTCAGGTAAAGCAGACCACCCAGACCCCTTCAGGTACAGCAGACCACCCAGAACCCTCCAGGTACAGCAGACCAACCAGACCCCTCCAGGTACAGCAGACCAACCAGACCCCTCCAGGTACAGCAGACCACCCAGACCCTTTCAGGTACAGCAGACCACCCAGAACCCTCCAGGTACAGCAGGACACCCAGACCCCTTCAGGTACAGCAGACCACCCAGACCCCTCCAGGTACAGCAGACCACCCAGAACCCTCCAGGTACAGCAAACCACCCAGAACCCTCCAGGTACAGCAGACCACCCAGACCCCTTCAGGTACAGCAGACCACCCAGACCCCTCCAGGTACAGCAGACCACCCAGAACCCTCCAGGTACAGCAGACCACCCAGAACCCTCCAGGTACAGCAGACCACCCAGAACCCTCCAGGTACAGCAGGCCACCCAGACCCCTTCAGGTACAGCAGACCACCCAGACCCCTTCAGGTACAGCAGACCACCCAGACCCCTTCAGGTACAGCAGGCCACCCAGACCCCTTCAGGTACAGCAGAACACCCAGATCCCTTCAGGTACAGCAGACCACCCAGACCCCTTCAGGTACAGCAGACCACCCAGATCCCTTCAGGTACAGCAGACCACCCAGACCCCTTCAGGTACAGCAGACCACCCAGACCCCTCCAGGTACAGCAGACCAACCAGACCCCTCCAGGTACAGCAGACCACCCAGACCTGACTTGGCCAGATGCAGCAGTTCCCCTGTGCCATCAGTAAGCATCCTGTGGGCCCTCTTAGGGGCCAGGACCAAAGGAACCAAATCTCTGACCTCGTTTGCCAAACCTGCCCATGTGCCTGGGACAATAGGTTGCTGCGCAACGGGAGTTTCCAATGGTCCCCACCAACAGTCCGCTAACCAAGGCTGCCAGGACCAACGGTGAGCCACAAGAAACAATGGTAAAACTGCCCGTGCGCCTGGGACAACAAGCCCTCCTGGTGCACCCTCTCTAACGGGGGGGGGCAAAATCAGTACTGCTGGCGGAGACACGTAAAGGAGGTCCTGAGGCCACTGGTGCGCGAGAGCTTCCATTCCCAACGGGTCACTCGGGTCCCTCATCGAGAGAAAAAAAGTCAACACTGCGCTTCTCGCGATGGGTAAAAGATTTACTTTGGCACGGCCAAAAGTGTCCCATACCTAAAAGATCAGCCTTCACTCCTGAGAGAGAGAGTCCCACCTGGTTAAAAGATCAGCCTTCAGTCCAGAGAGAGACAGAGTCCCACCTGGTTATAAGATCAGCCTTCACTCCAGAGAGAGACAGAGTCCCACCTGGTTATAAGATCAGCCTTCACTCCAGAGAGAGACAGAGTCCCACCTGGTTATAAGATCAGCCTTCAGTCCAGAGAGAGACAGAGTCCCACCTGGTTATAAGATCAGCCTTCACTCCAGAGAGACAGAGTCCCACCTGGTTAAAAGATCAGCCTTCAGTCCAGAGAGAGACAGAGTCCCACCTGGTTATAAGATCAGCCTTCAGTCCAGAGAGACAGAGTCCCACCTGGTTATAAGATCAGCCTTCAGTCCAGAGAGACAGAGTCCCACCTTGGTTAAAATATCAGCCTTCACTCCAGAGAGACAGAGTCCCACCTGGTTAAAATATCAGCCTGGTTATAAACACTCCAGAGAGACAGAGTCCCACCTGGTTAAAAGATCAGCCTTCACTCCAGAGAGAGACAGAGTCCCACCTGGTTATAAGATCAGCCTTCACTCCAGAGAGACAGAGTCCCACCTGGTTAAAAGATCAGCCTTCACTCCAGAGAGACAGAGTCCCACCTGGTTATAAGATCAGCCTTCACTCCAGAGAGACAGAGTCCCACCTGGTTATAAGATCAGCCTTCACTCCAGAGAGAGACAGAGTCCCACCTGGTTCTAAGATCAGCCTTCACTCCAGAGAGAGACAGAGTCCCACCTGGTTAAAATATCAGCCTTCACTCCAGAGAGACAGAGTCCCACCTGGTTATAAGATCAGCCTTCAGTCCAGAGAGAGACAGAGTCCCACCTGGTTATAAGATCAGCCTTCAGTCCAGAGAGAGACCGAGTCCCACCTGGTTAAAAAAAACAGCACCTGAGTTGAGGCATACATGAGTTGTCCAAAGTGAAAGCATGTGCTAACTCCTCCCCAGCAATAGGGAGCGAGCCAAGGTCAGGAGGGAAAGAAACAGTCTCCTCCCCAGCAATAGGGAGCGAGCCAAGGTCAGGAGGGAAAGAAACAGTCTCCTCCCCAGCAATAGGGAGCGAGCCAAGGTCAGGAGGGAAAGAAACATTCTCCTCCCCAGCAATAGGGAGCGAGCCAAGGTCAGGAGGAAAAGAAACAGTCTCCTCCCCAGCAATAGGGAGCGAGCCAAGGTCAGGAGGGAAAGAAACAGTCTCCTCCCCAGCAATAGGGAGCGAGCCAAGGTCAGGAGGGAAAGAAACAGTCTCCTCCCCAGCAATAGGGAGCGAGCCAAGGTCAGGAGGGAAAGAAACAGTCTCCTCCCCAGCAATAGGGAGCGAGCCAAGGTCAGGAGGGAAAGAAACAGTCTCCTCCCCAGCAATAGGGAGCGAGCCAAGGTCAGGAGGGAAAGAAACAGTCTCCTCCCCAGCAATAGGGAGCGAGCCAAGGTCAGGAGGAAAGAAACAGTCTCCTCCCCAGCAATAGGGAGCGAGCCAAGGTCAGGAGGGGAAAGAAACAGTCTCCTCCCCAGCAATAGGGAGCGAGCCAAGGTCAGGAGGGAAAGAAACAGTCTCCTCCCCAGCAATAGGGAGCGGTCAGGAGCCAAGGTCAGGAGGGAAAGAAACAGTCTCCTCCCCAGCAATAGGGAGCGAGCCAAGGTCAGGAGGGAAAGAAACAGTCTCCTCCCCAGCAATAGGGAGCGAGCCAAGGTCAGGAGGGAAAGAAACAGTCTCCTCCCCAGCAATAGGGAGCGAGCCAAGGTCAGGAGGGAAAGAAACAGTCTCCTCCCCAGCTGTTGACGCATGCCACCTCTGACTAACCTGCACCAGCCGGTCCAACAAAAACAGGGGGTGGCGCCTGAGCGCCAGATACTCTGGGTAATTGATATACAGTGCCTCTTGCGAAGGTATTCGGCCCCCTTGAACTTTGCGACCTTTTGCCACATTTCAGGCTTCAAACATAAAGATATAAAACTGTATTTTTTTTGTGAAGAATCAATAACAAGTGGGACACAATCATGAAGTGGAACGACATTTATTGGATATTTCAAAAGTTTTTTAACAAATCAAAAACTGAAAAATTGGGAGTGCAAGGGAGCCATTGGTCGGAGCTGACAGTGAGAAGGGAGCCATTGGTCGGAGCTGACAGTGAGAAGGGAGCCATTGGTCAGAGCTGACAGTGAAAACTGGGAAGCCATTGGTCAGAGCTGACAGTGAGAAGACAGCCATTGGTCAGAGTTTTTAACAAATCAAAAACTGAAAAATTGGGAGTGCAAGGGAGCCATTGGTCGGAGCTGACAGTGAGAAGGGAGCCATTGGTCGGAGCTGACAGTGAGAAGGGAGCCATTGGTCAGAGCTGACAGTGAGAAGGGAGCCATTGGTCAGAGCTGACAGTGAGAAGGGAGCCATTGGTCAGAGCTGACAGTGAGAATGGAGCCATTGGTCGGAGCTGACAGTGAGAAGAGAGCCATTGGTCAGAGCTGACAGTGAGAAGGGAGCCATTGGTCGGAGCTGACAGTGAGAAGAGAGCCATTGGTCGGAGCTGACAGTGAGAAGAGAGCCATTGGTCGGAGCTGACAGTGAGAAGGGAGCCATTGGTCAGAGCTGACAGTGAGAAGAGAGCCATTGGTCAGAGCTGACAGTGAGAAGAGAGCCATTGGTCAGAGCTGACAGTGAGAAGAGAGCCATTGGTCAGAGCTGACAGTGAGAAGAGAGCCATTGGTCGGAGCTGACAGTGAGAAGGGAGCCATTGGTCAGAGCTGACAGTGAGAAGAGAGCCATTGGTCGGAGCTGACAGTGAGAAGAGAGCCATTGGTCGGAGCTGACAGTGAGAAGGGAGCCATTGGTCAGAGCTGACAGTGAGAAGAGAGCCATTGGTCAGAGCTGACAGTGAGAAGGAGCCATTGGTCGGAGCTGACAGTGAGAAGGGAGCCATTGGTCAGAGCTGACAGTGAGAAGAGAGCCATTGGTCGGAGCTGACAGTGAGAAGAGAGCCATTGGTCGGAGCTGACAGTGAGAAGGGAGCCATTGGTCGGAGCTGACAGTGAGAAGGGAGCCATTGGTCGGAGCTGACAGCGAGACGCCCTGAAGGTTAGGGACGCCACCTTGTGGAATGGGAGAGATCGGTTCCTCTGCCATTTCCACCACTTGCCAACCGTGTGTCTGAACATGGAGAAAGAACACTTTTCACTGAACTCGCATACTAGAGACAACATTTTAACACAGGTGAATACTGTTGGAAAAAAATGTGTTTACGGGTCACTATGGGTCACTATGGGTCACTATGGGTCACTCTGGGTCACTCTGGGTCACTCTGGGTCACTATGGGTCACTATGGGTCACTATGGGTCACTATGGGTCACAAGGAGCCTCACTCGGTTTAGGCGGTAAGATGAGGTTCGGCAGCCAGTGCTGGACCGCACACGCATTAAAAGTAGACGTTACCCTACCGACCAGTCATAGGTACTGGAGACAATGCGCCTTGTAACCTAGCTGGGAAAGGGACAGAGACCTTCTGTTGCAACGTTCGTACTTGAATTTAATTCCCAGGAATGAAAAGCTTTGAACTGGAGACACAGCTCATTTGGGGGCTCACATGAACCGCAGAGACTGCACTGCGTGTGGGATAATAGTGTGGCCGTGTCCAACCCTGCTAGTTCACTCGACTCCGCTACCAAAAACAAGTCGCTGATGGAGCCCGGAACCTGTATCACTAGACGCCTCATAGGGACTAGTGAGCAGGAAACAGCCATAAATCGCAGTAATGAGACACCTATGGGTGAGGGGCTCCCCCTTGTGGACAGTGAACCAACATGTCACTCTCACCCTGGGGGGATTGATATACCCCTTGATCCCTGTGAACACCATGGATTTTGGGGTAACAAAAAGGGCAGCATTAAATCGTT
Organism: Oncorhynchus keta; assembly: GCF_023373465.1. NCBI lineage: Eukaryota > Metazoa > Chordata > Actinopteri > Salmoniformes > Salmonidae > Oncorhynchus > Oncorhynchus keta. The sequence continues at coordinate 5,002,083 of NC_068450.1, read as the reverse complement.
CCTGTTCACACCGAGTGTGAAGAGCGGAATAATTGAAGGAATGAATCCTGAGGTGCAGATTTCATTGGCCTTGTCAGGAGCGATTGTAGATCCTTCAACCGAGGTCGCGAGAATGCGACTCCCCGTAGTATGTTATACCAAAGTTGACTGACAGGAAGGGAACTTGAATCACATGCTTAAAGCTGAAATGGCATCTTTAATCACATGCTTAGAGCTGAAATGGCATCTTGAATCACATGCTTAAAGCTGAAATGGCATCTTGAATCACATGCTTAAAGCTGAAATGGCATCTTGAATCACATGCCTTAAAGCTGAAATGGCATCTTGAATCACATGCTTAGAGCTGAAATGGCATCTTTAATCACATGCTTAGAGCTGAAATGGCATCTTGAATCACATGCTTAAAGCTGAAATGGCATCTTGAATCACATGCCTTAAAGCTGAAATGGCATCTTGAATCACATGCTTAGAGCTGAAATGGCATCTTGAATCACATGCTTAAAGCTGAAATGGCATCTTGAATCACATGCCTTAAAGCTGAAATGGCATCTTGAATCACATGCTTAAAGCTGAAATGGCATCTTGAATCACATGCCTTAAAGCTGAAATGGCATCTTGAATCACATGCTTAGAGCTGAAATGGCATCTTTAATCACATGCTTAGAGCTGAAATGGCATCTTGAATCACATGCTTAAAGCTGAAATGGCATCTTGAATCACATGCTTAGAGCTGAAATGGCATCTTGAATCACATGCTTAAAGCTGAAATGGCATCTTGAATCACATGCTTAAAGCTGAAATGGCATCTTGAATCACATGCTTAAAGCTGAAATGGCATCTTGAATCACATGCTTAAAGCTGAAATGGCATCTTGAATCACATGCCTTAAAGCTGAAATGGCATCTTGAATCACATGCTTAAAGCTGAAATGGCATCTTGAATCACATGCCTTAAAGCTGAAATGGCATCTTGAATCACATGCCTTAAAGCTGAAATGGCATCTTGAATCACATGCTTAAAGCTGAAATGGCATCTTGAATCACATGCCTTAAAGCTGAAATGGCATCTTGAATCACATGCTTAAAGCTGAAATGGCATCTTGAATCACATGCCTTAAAGCTGAAATGGCATCTTGAATCACATGCTTAAAGCTGAAATGGCATCTTTAATCACATGCTTAGAGCTGAAATGGCATCTTGAATCACATGCTTAAAGCTGAAATGGCATCTTGAATCACATGCCTTAAAGCTGAAATGGCATCTTGAATCACACATGAAATGGCATCTTGAATAAAGCTGAAATGGCATCTTGAATCACATGCCTTAAAGCTGAAATGGCATCTTGAATCACATGCCTTAAAGCTGAAATGGCATCTTGAATCACATGCCTTAAAGCTGAAATGGCATCTTGAATCACATGCTTAAAGCTGAAATGGCATCTTGAATCACATGCTTAGAGCTGAAATGGCATCTTGAATCACATGCCTTAAAGCTGAAATGGCATCTTGAATCACATGCCTTAAAGCTGAAATGGCATCTTGAATCACATGCTTAGAGCTGAAATGGCATCTTGAATCACATGCCTTAAAGCTGAAATGGCATCTTGTTTCACATGCCTTAAAGCTGAAATGGCATCTTGAATCACATGCTTAGAGCTGAAATGGCATCTTGAATCACATGCTTAAAGCTGAAATGGCAGCTGCCTTAGAGCTGAAATGGCATCTTGAATCACATGCTTAAAGCTGAAATGGCATCTTGAATCACATGCCTTAAAGCTGAAATGGCATCTTTAATCACATGCTTAAAGCTGAAATGGCATCTTTAATCACATGCTTAGAGCTGAAATGGCATCTTTAATCACATGCTTAGAGCTGAAATGGCATCTTGAATCACATGCTTAGAGCTGAAATGGCATCTTGAATCACATGCTTAGAGCTGAAATGGCATCTTGAATCACATGCCTTAAAGCTGAAATGGCATCTTGAATCACATGCTTAGAGCTGAAATGGCATCTTGAATCACATGCTTAAAGCTGAAATGGCATCTTGAATCACATGCTTAGAGCTGAAATGGCATCTTGAATCACATGCTTAAAGCTGAAATGGCATCTTGAATCACATGCTTAGAGCTGAAATGGCATCTTGAATCACATGCCTTAAAGCTGAAATGGCATCTTGAATCACATGCCTTAAAGCTGAAATGGCATCTTGAATCACATGCCTTAAAGCTGAAATGGCATCTTGAATCACATGCTTAGAGCTGAAATGGCATCTTTAATCACATGCTTAGAGCTGAAATGGCATCTTGAATCACATGCTTAGAGCTGAAATGGCATCTTGAATCACATGCCTCAGAGCTGAAATGGCATCTTGTTTCACATGCCTCAGAGCTGAAATGGTATCTTGTTTCACATGCATCAAAGCTGAAATGATATCTTGATTCACATGCATCAAAGCTGAAATGGTATCCGTAGAGCATCACTGTACTGCTGTAAATATTTCCTATATCACCTCTGTGTACACAGGAACCTCTGACATCACACCTGTTTGCACAGGAACCTCTGACATCACCACTGCCCCCGAGGAGCCTCGTATGGATACCAGTCACCAGTCTGTCAATCAAGACTGTCAGCCAAAACGTCACATGCACACTATGTTTGGTGTGGGGTTGGATGGGGAGTCGTTGGAGCACGGAGACACAACTATCATACCTATCACAGCTATTAGAGCAGTGGACTCAGGTGATGTTTCTGTTCAGCTGGACTCACACCCTGCGGTGGAAAGCACTCAGATTACAGGGTGTGCTGAGTTTGTAACACCCACTGTTCAAATACGCCCCTCAGTACAGGGCCATGCAACAGAGGAGGACTTCTACTTACCCCAAAAATATCTGAATAACCACCACCCACAGTGTGAGGCTTCACACGGAGAATTCTCCCTGGAGGAGGAGGAGGAGGAGGAGGAGGAGGAGGAGGAGGAGGAGGAGGAGGAGAGAGAGAAAGTGGAGAAGATAGGGAAAGAGGATGTCAGAAAGAAAGATGGAGAGAGAGAGAAAGAGAAGGAGTTAGGTAAAGAGAAAGGGATAGATGAAGAGATAAAAAAAGAGAAAGAGAAAGAGACTGAGACAGAGAAGGAGAGAGAGACAGAGAAGGAGTTAGGTAAAGAGAAAGGGGTAGATGAAGAGATAAAAAAAGACAAAGAGAAAGAGACTGAGACAGAGAAGGAGAGAGAGACCGAGAAGGAGAGAGAGACCGAAAAGGAGAGAGAGACAGAAAAGGAGAGAGAGACAGAAAAGGAGAGAGAGACACAAAAGGAGAGAGAGACAGAAAAGGAGAGAGAGACAGAGACAGTGAAGGAGAGAGAGACAGAGACAGTGAAGGAGAGAGAGACTGGGAAGGAGAGAGAGACCGAGAAGGAGAGAGAGACAGAAAAGGAGAGAGAGACAGAAAAGGAGAGAGAGACAGAGAAGGAGAGAGAGAAGGAGAGAGAGACAGAGAAGGAGAGAGAGACAGAGAGACAGCACATGCAGACCCAGGTTAGTCTGGAGGTGGTTCAGTACCAGTCTGTAGCCACCAGTCCTATGACCCCACCCCAGGGGGCTGGTGCCGACGCCTTCCCCTTCCCAGCATCCTCTAGGAGTCTAAAGGTGGTTCAGTGCCAGTCTGTAGCCACCAGTCCCATGACCCCACCCCAGGGGGCTGGAGCCGACGCCTTCCCTTTCCCAGCAGCCTCTAGGAGTCTAAAGGTGGTTCAGCAGCACTCTGTAGCCACCAGTCCCATGACCCCACCCCAGGGGGCTGGCGCCGACGCCTTCCCCTTCCCAGCATCCTCTAGGAGTCTAAAGGTGGTTCAGTGCCAGTCTGTAGCCACCAGTCCCATGACCCCACCCCAGGGGGCTGGCGCCGACGCCTTCCCCTTCCCAGCAGCCTCTAGGAGTCTAAAGGTGGTACAACACCACTCTGTAGCCACCAGTCCTATGACCCCACCCCAGGGGGCTGGCGCCGACGCCTTCCCCTTCCCAGCATCCTCTAGGAGTCTAAAGGTGGTTCAGTGCCAGTCTGTAGCCACCAGTCCCATGACCCCACCCCAGGGGGCTGGCGCCGACGCCTTCCCCTTCCCAGCAGCCTCTAGGCCGGGTGCGGAGACTAAGGACGCAGAGCTGCAGGTGCTGCACCAGGTGGAGTTCCGTTCTGTCGCCACTGCACCTATGACTCCAAAAAACATCAACAGCCCCACCCTCCCCTCTGCCTTCCCAGAGCTCAGCAGGAGAGAAGGGGAGGAGAGGACGGAGGAGAGGAGAGAGAAAGAGGGGAGGGACGAGAGGGAAACTACATCGGACCCTGTTGTAGTTACTCCTCGTCTGATGTTAGCTCCGGTACTGAAATGTAGCGCTCCGAAAGAGGAGTTGGCTGAAGAGACAAAGTCTCAGTCCAACATCCCTCCAGATAGCTCTGTTTACTCAGATCCTCAGACTGACGGACTCTGTCATAACTACACTGGTGATCCAGAGGAGGTTAAAAGGAGAGGGCGACATGGGGCGACTGGGGACACTGTCGATCAAGAGATTACCATTCTGGTCACCCAGCATGACAGCATCGGAGTTGTGGAAGAAGAGGAGGAGGAAGAAGAGGAGGAGGAGGAGAGAAGGGAGGAGATGATGTCATTTATTCACTCCACTGATTCTGAGGCGCCTGTGGAGGTAGACAACATTGTGGGGGGGAAGGTCGTTCCTCCGGTGCCCCAAAACAGCCTGGACGATGGGAGAAGTGACGACGTAGCTCAAACAGAAAGCGCAGAGACGGTCATGAACCCCCACTCACACGGAAACAGACAGGAAGATTCTCTCCCTCCTTCCGGTGAAGACATCCGAACGGAAACGAAGCAGATGACATCACCACAATCTCTGACTAAAAACAAGCACCCTGAACAAATAGGAGAGGAATCGAAGCTCCGCTTTAGTGAGGAGCAACCCAACCAGACAGAACAGCACAGCCTAGTGGACTGGAGTGGAACTGCCCAACCCATCCAGACAGAACAACACAGCCTAGTGGACAAGAGTGGAACTGCCCAACCCATCCAGACAGAACAACACAGCCTAGTGGACAGGAGTGGAACTGCCCAACCCATCCAGACAGAACAGCACAGCCTAGTGGACAGGAGTGGAACTGCCCAACCCATCCAGACAGAACAGCACAGCCTAGTGGACAGGAGTGGAACTGCCCAACCCATCCAGACAGAACAGCACAGCCTAGTGGACAGGAGTGGAACTGCCCAGACAGAACAGCACAGCCTAGTGGACAGGAGTGGACCTGCCCAACCCAACCAGACAGAACAGCACAGCCTAGTGGACATGAGTGGAACTGCCCAACCCAACCAGACAGAACAGCACCACTCTGTAGCCTCCCGCCCCATCACCCCAACCCAGGGGGTCGGCACCAACTCCTTCCCCTTCCCAGCATCCTCTAGGTGTCTGGAGGTGGTTCAGTACCAGTCTGTAGCCACCAGTCCCATGACCCCTCCCCAGGGGGCTGGCACCGACGCCTTCCCCTTCCCAGCAGCCTCTAGGAGGACGGGTGCGGAGACTAAGGATGCTGAGCTGCAGGTGGGCCAGCAGGTGGAGTTCCGTTCTGTCTCCACAGCACCCATGACACCAAAAACGGCCCCCGCCACCCCCACAGCCTTCGCAGAGCTCAGCGAGAGAGAGAGGGAGGAGAAGAAAGAGGAGAGCGAGGGGGAGGAGAAGAAAGAGAAACGAGAGAGGGGGGAGAGTACAAAAGAGACCAAGGAGGACAGAAGGGAAGAGAAATCTGAAGTGAAAGTGAAAGAGGGTGAGGAGCAGACAAAGCAAGAGGAGAGGTCAGAAGAGCCGGTGCAGGAGGTGAGGTGGGACGAGAGGGGGATGACGTGGGAGGTGTATGGAGCGGTGGTAGAGGTAGCCGTCCTGGGCTCAGCCATACAGAAACACCTGGAGAAGCAGGTTGAGAAGCTCAGAAAGCATCCCTCCCCTGGCCTGCCTCCTCCCCTCAACCCAGCCGCCATGCCCCTGCCCAGTACCCCTCCTCCCCTGAACCCAGCCGCCATGCCCCTGCCCTCCACCCCTCCTCCCCTCAACCCAGCCGCCTTGCCCCTGCCCTCCACCCCTCCTCCCCTAAACCCAGCCGCCATGACCCTGCCCTGTACCCCTCCTCCCCTCAACCCAGCCACCATGCCCCTGCCCACCACCCCTCCTCCCCTAAACCCAGCCGCCATGCCCCTCCCTTCCAACCCTCCACCAGCCTCTGGGACCACCCAGGGGTTGTTGGGTAAGGGCTTGGCCTGGAAGAGAGGGGAGCGGGAGGGGAAGAGAGGCAGGCGCCGGAGGAACCCTTTCCGTTTGCTGTTGAAGAACATGCAGCAGCCCAACTGTTGCTCCCGAACTCATTCTACTGAGTGACACTGCAGGAGCAACACCCATTCCCTCCTTCCTCTGCCACTGGACTGAAGGCTAACTACATTACCACCCATTCCCTCCTTCCTCGCCCACTGGACTAAAGGCTAACTACATTACCACCCATTCCCTCCTTCCTCTGCCACTGGACTGAAGGCTAACTACATTACCACCCATTCCCTCCTTCCTCTGCCACTGGACTGAAGGCTAACTACATTACCACCCATTCCCTCCTTCCTCTGCCACTGGACTGAAGGCTAACTACATTACCACCCATTCCCTCCTTCCTCTGCCACTGGACTGAAGGCTAACTACATTACCACCCATTCCCTCCTTCCTCTGCCACTGGACTGAAGGCTAACTACATTACCACCCATTCCCTCCTTCCTCTGCCACTGGACTGAAGGCTAACTACATTACCACCCATTCCCTCCTTCCTCTGCCATTGGACTGAAGGCTAACTACATTACCACCCATTCCCTCCTTCCTCTGCCACTGGACTGAAGGCTAACTACATTACCACCCATTCCCTCCTTCCTCTCCCACTGGACTGAAGGCTAACTACATTAACACCCATTCCCTCCTTCCTCTGCCATTGGACTGAAGGCTAACCACATTACCACCCATTCCCTCCTTCCTCTGCCACTGGACTGAAGGCTAACTACATTACCACCCATTCCCTCCTTTCTCTGCCACTGGACTGAAGGCTAACTACATTACCACCCATTCCCTCCTTCCTCTGCCACTGGACTTAAGGCTAACTACATTACCACCCATTCCCTCCTTCCTCGCCCACTGGACTGAAGGCTAACTACATTACCACCCATTCCCTCCTTCCTCTGCCACTGGACTGAAGGCTAACTACATTACCACCCATTCCCTCCTTCCTCTGCCACTGGACTGAAGGCTAACTACATTACCACCCATTCCCTCCTTCCTCTGCCACTGGACTGAAGGCTAACTACATTACCACCCATTCCCTCCTTCCTCTGCCACTGGACTGAAGGCTAACTACATTACCACCCATTCCCTCCTTCCTCTGCCACTGGACTGAAGGCTAACTACATTACCACCCATTCCCTCCTTCCTCTGCCACTGGACTGAAGGCTAACTACATTACCACCCATTCCCTCCTTCCTCTGCCACTGGACTGAAGGCTAACTACATTACCACCCATTCCCTCCTTCCTCTGCCACTGGACTGAAGGCTAACTACATTACCACCCATTCCCTCCTTCCTCTGCCACTGGACTGAAGGCTAACTACATTACCACCCATTCCCTCCTTCCTCTGCCACTGGACTGAAGGCTAACTACATTACCACCCATTCCCTCCTTCCTCTGCCACTGGACTTAAGGCTAACTACATTACCACCCATTCCCTCCTTCCTCTGCCACTGGACTGAAGGCTAACTACATTAACACCCATTCCCTCCTTCCTCTGCCACTGGACTTAAGGCTAACTACATTACCACCCATTCCCTCCTTCCTCTGCCACTGGACTGAAGGCTAACTACATTAACACCCATTCCCTCCTTCCTCTGCCATTGGACTAAAGGCTAACTACATTACCACCCATTCCCTCCTTCCTCTGCCACTGGACTGAAGGCTAACTACATTACCACCCATTCCCTCCTTCCTCTGCCACTGGACTGAAGGCTAACTACATTACCACCCATTCCCTCCTTCCTCTGCCACTGGACTGAAGGCTAACTACATTACCACCCATTCCCTCCTTCCTCTGCCATTGGACTGAAGGCTAACTACACCTCCCTCTGCCACGGGACTGAAGGCTAACTACACTACCACCCATTCCTTCCTTGCTAGTTCGTATCCCCTAGGTGACAAGGTGAAAATATCTGTCATTTATCCCTTTAGCAAGGCAGTTAATCCCCCACAGAGCAGTTAACCCCGCACAAGGCAGTTAATCCCCCACAGGGCAGTTAACCCCCACGAGGCAGTTAAACCCCCACGAGGCAGTTAAACCCCCACAAGGCAGTTAAACCCCCACAAGGCAGTTAAACCCCCACAAGGCAGTTAACCCCCCACAAGGCAGTTAACCCCCCACAAGGCAGTTACCCCCCACAAGACAGTTAAACCCCCACAAGGCAGTTAAACCCCCACAAGGCAGTTAACCCCCCACAAGGCAGTTAAACCCCCCACAAGGCAGTTAAACCCCCACAAGGCAGTTAACCCCTCCTCCCCTAAACCCAGCCGCCATCCCCCACAAGACAGTTAAACCCCCACAAGGCAGTTAAACCCCCACAAGGCAGTTAACCCCTCCTCCCCTAAACCCAGCCGCCATCCCCCACAAGACAGTTACCCCCCCACAAGACAGTTAATCCCCCACAAGACAGTTACCCCCCCACAAGGCAGTTAAACCCCCACAAGGCAGTTAACCCCTCCTCCCCTAAACCCAGCCGCCATCCCCCACAAGGCAGTTACCCCCCCACAAGACAGTTAATCCCCCACAAGACAGTTACCCCCCCACAAGGCAGTTAATCCCCCACAAGACAGTTACCCCCACAAGGCAGTTACCCCCACAAGGCAGTTAATCCCCCACAAGGCAGTTAATCCCCCACAAGGCAGTTACCCCCCACAAGACAGTTACCCCCCACAAGGCAGTTAAACCCCCACAAGGCAGTTAAACCCCCCCAAGGCAGTTAAACCCCCACAAGGCAGTTAAACCCCCACAAGGCAGTTAACCCCCCACAAGACAGTTACCCCTCCCCCTACAAGACAGTTAAACTTCCGACAAGGCAGTTAACCTCCAACAAGGCAGTTAATCTTCCGACAAGGCAGTTAAACCCACACAAGACAGTTACCCCCTCCACAAGACAGTTAACCCCCAACAAGGCAGTAAAACCCCACAAGGCAGTTAATCCCCCACAAGGAGGTTAAACCCCACAAGGCAGTTAAACCCCACAAGTCAGTAAATCCCCCACAAGACAGTTAACCCCCCCTCCACAAGACAGTTAACCCCCCAAAAGGCAGTAAAACCCCCACAAGGCAGCTAAACCCCCACAAGGCAGTTAATCCCCCACAAGGCAGTTAAACCCCCACAAGGCAGTTAATCCCCCACAAGGTCGTTAACCCCCCACTAGACAGTTAACCCCCACAAGGCAGTTAACCCCCAACAAGGCAGTTAAACCCCCACAAGGCAGTTAATCCCCCACAAGGCAGTTAAACCCCCACAAGGTAGTTAACCCCCCACTAGACAGTTAACCCCCACAAGGTAGTTAACCCCCCACTAGACAGTTAACCCCCACAAGGCAGTTAACACCCAACAAGGCAGTTAAACCCCCACAAGGTAGTTAAACCCCTACAAGGCAGTTAAACCCCCACAAGGCAGTTAAACCCCCACAAGGTAGTTAAACCCCTACAAGGCAGTTAACCCCCCCACAAGGCAGTTAACCCCCAACAAGGCAGTTAAACCCCCACAAGGTAGTTAAACCCCTACAAGGCAGTTAACCCCCCCACAAGGCAGCTAAACCCCTACAAGGCAGTTAAACCCCCACAAGGCAGTTAATCCCCCACAAGGTAGTTAACCCCCCACTAGACAGTTAACCCCCCACAAGGCAGTTAACCCCCAACAAGGCAGTTAATCCCCCACTAGGCAGTTAACCCCCCACTAGACAGTTAACCCCCCCACTAGACAGTTAACCCCCAACAAGGCAGTTAATCCCCCACTAGGCAGTTAACCCCCCCACTAGACAGTTAACCCCCCCACAAGACAGTTAACCCCCACAAGGCAGTCAATCCCCCACAAGGTAGTTAAACCCCTACAAGGCAGTTAACCCCCACTAGACAGTTAACCCCCACAAGACAGTTAACCCCCAACAAGGCAGTTAATCCCCCACTAGGCAGTTAACCCCCACTAGACAGTTAACCCCCCACAAGACAGTTAACCCCCAACAAGGCAGTTAAACCCCCACAAGGCAGTTAATCCCCCACAAGGTAGTTAACCCCCCAACACTAGACAGTTAACCCCCACTAGACCATTAACCCCCACTAGACAGTTAACCCCCATAAGGCAGTTAACCCCCCACAAGACAGTTAACCCCCCACAAGACAGTTAAACCCCCACAATACAGTTAACCCCCTCCACTAGACAGTTAAACCCCCCACAAGACCGTTAAACCCCCACAACGCAGGTAACCCCCCACAAGACAGTTAATCCCCCCCTCCCGCAAGACAGTTACCCCCCCACAAGACAATTAAACCCCCCACAAGACAGTTACCCCCCCACAAGACAGTTAATATAATATAATAATATAATAATAATATATGCCATTTACCAGACGCTTTTATCCAAAGTGACTTACAGTCATGTGTGCATACATTCTACGTATGGGTGGTCCCGGGAATCGAACCCACTACCCTGGCGTTACAAGCGCCATGCTCTACCAACTGTGCTACAGAAGGACCACAGTTAACCCCCCCACAAGACAGTTAACCCCCCCACAAGACAGTTAACCCCCCACAAGGCAGTTAATCTTCTAACTACATCCCAGCTAACACATAACGTTCTGAGAACCATATGTTTCTTAGAGCTTGGTGAGAACGTGGTTGTCCTATGGTTATTTTGCATACAACATTCACACAACTTTCTGGGAATGTTGCAGGATAGTTGGTTGGTTTTGGAACATTCTCAGCACATTTAAAGAACTTGTCCAAAAAAACGTTATATTCTTGGTATTTCGTTAGTTTAACAGAACGTTTCCTAAAAGTTCAAACATGGTTACATTTCATTTAAATTTTGGTAATGTTCTAGGAACGTCCTCAAACTGGTTTGACATTGGCAATAGTTCAGAGAACGTTAAGGAACAACGTTCTTCTGTGTGAATATCAGTAGTTCAGCATTACGTTTCCTACAGGTTTTCCTCGTGGTTTTATTTAAAATCATGTTCTCAAATTGTTCAGAGAACATTAAGAAAATGTTCCATTAAAAAAAAATAAAAAAAATATTAGTAACATTCAGAGAACATTCTAAGAATGTTATTTAAAAACAAACCTTCCAAACTCAGGACATTAAAGGGAAACTTCAAAATTGTTCAAATTCATATTCCTCATATCCAGCACCACCCCAACATCAACATACAGTATGTGAAAATGGTGGGTTTCTATGCTTTGTAGTAAAACAGATAGAGGACGATACGTGTTTCCAGTGACGTCTAACTACCTTATCTTGACTACCTACATTATCTTGACTACCTACATTATCTTGACTGCCTACATTATCTTGTCTACCTACATTATCTTGACTACCTACATTATCTTGTCTACCTACATTATCTTGACTGCCTACATTATGTTGTCTACCACACGACTACTGCATGGCTAATTCTCTCAGTCAATGGACAACAGGATACCTACATTACCACAGTGACACAAGGACTGTAGGGTTAACTGAAGTATCTCTAATCCTATGATTGATTGACTACATTACCACAGTGACATAAGGACTGTAGGGTTAACTGAAGTATCTCTAATCCTATGATTGATTGACTACATTACTTTGTTGATCTCTTAGTTCAACCCTCCATATAACAGTTCCTATAAAGCCAAATAACATCTTTGTAACGCGTTGTGTTTTGGTTATCCAATACATCGCTCGCCCCTTTTTTTCCCCCACTGTTTGTGAGATCCTGCAAGAGGAACTAAGTCATGAATGCCAGGGAGGCTTGTGTCAACAGATTATAATCTACGTTGCATTCAAGAACGAAACATTACAACATGTCACTAATTTTTAAAAAACTTTCTTCTTTTTTTTTTTTTTTTTTTTGTAAAATAAATAAATATGGGCAGCCTTTTTTTCTTTTTTTAAATGTGGTCTTTAATTTGTTTTCTTTATTTTTCCTAAATGATGGTTGTCATGTTGTGATTGTATCTTTGGTACAAAGTGTTAATTTAAAGTTATTGTGTTAATTGCATTATCTCTTCGTGTTATCGTGAAAATGTTACTTAAATATTTTTTTTTTTCTTTAAATACGCTCAATCAGAGTCATTTTTAAAAGTAATAATTCCTACGGCTAAATGTATGCATTGTCAGCTTCGGTGATAATCCCATTTTGTGATAGTTATCTTGTTGATTGTGATGTGATACTATGTACATTTCCATGTGTTTAAGTTAACCCTCTAGATTGTATTGTTATGTTCATTAGATTAGATAACAAACACGGGATTTTAAATACTTAGTGCTTGGTTTCATAATAACGGAAAAACACGGAATGAAATGAATATATAAACATACCATCACAAAGCAAAATGTTTTAAATATCAAATCTTTACATATTTAGAAATATAATAAAGTGATTCACAATGAAAATTGTTTATTTTTTTTGGCTTTTCATCAAAAAAAAGGTTAATGATTTCGATATCCTTTTTTTGTTCAACGAATAACAAAACAATGGATTAATGAAGACATTTGGGAATCTTGTCAAAAGAAAACTTCTTGCTAACCGACTGATCTAAGATCACCTTATTATTGGTTGTTGTGAGAAATGGATGGAAGAATATTACCTAGATTAAAAAAAAAGCAAATGAGTGAATCATCAACAACAACAACTACAATAAATATTTGATTGAGCTTGATTTAATCTCAAAAGACAGATTGACTTTCTATCACAGAGTTTGACCAAACTTTTTCCAAGAGCGGAGGGAAGTCCATTTTATGACCCCGCAGTCGGTCTGAGATCCCAAGATGGCCGTCACAGCTTAGTGGTACTGCCCCCCAAAAGGTCAGTAAACACTGCCCCAAAATGCCTTTCACGGGTCAGTGATACTCCCCCCCCCCCAAAAAAAAAAAAAAAAAAAAATGACAGTTACATACTGTTGTTGTCTCTCTTCCGGCCAAGGCTTCACGTAGGGGTTATCTGCTCTCCCCTCCTCTTCCTGGATCATCCACACAGGGAGACAGCAGGCATGACCATCCAGAATGATGATAATAACTTCGTAGTAAGAATTTTAATTTTTTAATTTTACCTTTATTTAACCAGGCAAGTCAGTTAAGAACATATTCTTATTTTCAATGACGGCCTAGGAACAGTGGGTTAACTGCCTGTTCAGGGGCAGAACGACAGATTTGTACTGTCAGCTCAGGGGTTTGAATTCGCAACCTTCCGGTTACTAGTCCAACGCTCTAACCACTAGGCTACGCTGCCGCCCCATGATGATAACTATAATAACCTATATTATAAACTATAATGAACGAAAAACGTTACCGTCATATTCTTGTCAGACATGACCATGTCCAAGGAATCGAGGCATAAATTTAAAAATAAATTCACTAAATTAAAATGATACAAGGGAGGCCATAATGATGCCGTCTTAATTAACGTCACCACAAATATCTCAATAATGAAACAAAATGAAGGACATTAATCAAAGAACATTACCAGTACAGACGTTTTGTAACAAATCAGAGTTCATGCTGGATTCAAGGGCGATGCGTAAATACACATGTTCACGTCAGATGGAATGCTTTTGTGTTACTATTACATTTGTGATACACCCAGTCAAAACTAGTGCACTACGTAAGGAATAGGGGGCCCTATGAGATGTCCCCTATGAGATGTCCCCTATGAGATGCCCCCTATGAGATGCCCCCTATGAGATGTCCCCTATGAGATGCCCCCTATGAGATGCCCCCTATGAGATGTCCCCTATGAGATGCCCCCTATGAGATGTCCCCTATGAGATGTCCCCTATGAGATGCCCCCTATGAGATGTCCCCTATGAGATGCCCCCTATGAGATGCCCCCTATGAGATGCCCCCTATGAGATGTCCCCTATGAGATGCCCCCTATGAGATGTCCCCTATGAGATGTCCCTATGAGATGCCCCCTATGAGATGCCCCCTATGAGATGTCCCCTATGAGATGTCCCCTATGAGATGTCCCCTATGAGATGATGAGATGCCCCTATGAGATGTCCCCTATGAGATGTCCCCTATGAGATGCCCCCTATGAGATGTCCCCTATGAGATGCCCCCTATGAGATGCCCCCTATGAGATGCCCCCTATGAGATGCCCCCTATGAGATGCCCCCTATGAGATGCCCCCTATGAGATGTCCCCTATGAGATGCCCCTATGAGATGTCCCCTATGAGATGCCCCCTATGAGATGCCCCTATGAGATGTCCCCTATGAGATGAGATGCCCCCTATGAGATGTCCCCTATGAGATGTCCCCTATGAGATGCCCCTATGAGATGCCCCCTATGAGATGTCCCCTATGAGATGCCCCCTATGAGATGTCCCCTATGAGATGCCCCCTATGAGATGCCCCCTATGAGATGTCCCCTATGAGATGCCCCTATGAGATGCCCCCTATGTGATGCCCCTATGAGATGTCCCCTATGAGATGCCCCCTATGAGATGCCCCTATGAGATGCCCCCTATGAGATGCCCCCTATGAGATGCCCCCTATGAGATGCCCCCTATGAGATGTCCCCTATGAGATGCCCCCTATGAGATGCCCCCTATGAGATGTCCCCTATGAGATGCCCCCTATGAGATGCCCCCTATGAGATGTCCCCTATGAGATGCCCCCTATGAGATGCCCCCTATGAGATGCCCCCTATGAGATGTCCCCTATGAGATGCCCCCTATGAGATGCCCCCTATGAGATGCCCCCTATGAGATGTCCCCTATGAGATGCCCCCTATGAGATGCCCCCTATGAGATGCCCCCTATGAGATGCCCCCTATGAGATGTCCCCTATGAGATGCCCCCTATGAGATGCCCCCTATGAGATGCCCCTATGAGATGCCCCCTATGAGATGTCCCCTATGAGATGTCCCCTATGAGATGCCCCTATGAGATGAGATGCCCCTATGAGATGCCCCCTATGAGATGCCCCCTATGAGATGATGCCCCTATGAGATGCCCCCTATGAGATGTCCCCTATGAGATGTCCCCTATGAGATGTCCCCTATGAGATGCCCCCTATGAGATGTCCCCTATGAGATGTCCCCTATGAGATGCCCCCTATGAGATGCCCCCTATGAGATGCCCCCTATGAGATGTCCCCTATGAGATGCCCCCTATGAGATGTCCCCTATGAGATGCCCCCTATGAGATGCCCCCTATGAGATGCCCCCTATGAGATGTCCCCTATGAGATGTCCCCTATGAGATGTCCCCTATGAGATGTCCCCTATGAGATGCCCCCTATGATATGCCCCCTATGAGATGCCCCTATGGGATGCCCCCTATGAGATGCCCCTATGAGATGTCCCCTATGAGATGCCCCCTATGAGATGCCCCCTATGAGATGTCCCCTATGAGATGTCCCCTATGAGATGCCCCCTATGAGATGTCCCCTATGAGATGCCCCCTATGAGATGTCCCCTATGAGATGCCCCCTATGAGATGTCCCCTATGAGATGCCCACCTATGAGATGCCCCCTATGAGATGCCCCCTATGAGATGTCCCCTATGAGATGTCCCCTATGAGATGCCCCCTATGAGATGCCCCCTATGAGATGTCCCCTATGAGATGCCCCCTATGAGATGTCCCCTATGAGATGCCCCCTATGAGATGCCCCCTATGAGATGCCCCCTATGAGATGCCCCCTATGAGATGCCCCTATGAGATGCCCCTATGAGTGGAGGGACTCACCCCATCACGGATGTTGGTTCCAGACATGACAGGTCTTTCTGGTCTCCACACGGTAATCACCATGACTTTAACTGCCATCAGCTTCGTTCTGTAGCTGTGGAAATATTTACCGTCCATAAGTTAGTTACCCATACAAACTAACTCATACTAGTTACCCATACGAACTAACTCATACTAGTTACCCATACGAACTAACTCATACTAGTTACCATACCAGATAACCCCTACTAACTAACCCATACTAGTTACCCATACAAACTAACTCATACTAGTTACCCATACCAGATAACCCCTACTAACTAACCCATACTAGTTACCCATACCAGATAACCCCTTACTAACTAACCCATACTAGTTACCCATACCAGATAACCCCTACGAACTAACCCATACTAGTTACCCATACCAGATAACCCCTTACTAACTAACCCATACTAGTTAAAAATACTAGTTACCCATTTTAACTAACATATACTAGTTACACATACAAACCCATACAAATTAACACATACTAACTAACCCATACTAACTAATCCATACCACTTACTCATACTAACGAACACATACGGACTAACCCATACTAACTAAGCCATACTAGTTAACCATACTAGTTAGCCACACTAAGAACCCATACTAACTGACCCATACTAGTTAACCATACTAACTAACCCCTACTAACCCCTACTAACTAACCCATACAAACTGACCCATACTAACTAACCCATACTTTCTAACCCCTACTAACTAACCCCTACTAACTAACTAACCCATATTAGTTTCCTGCTATCCTTTACTCATTAAACACTTCGAAAGCATCATACCGTTGTGTGTATTTCTACTTTCCTGACCACAGTTGCGTTCTGTTCACATTTTAGTAGCACGGCTATAGCCTATTATAAACTGGGTGGTTCCAGCCTTGAATGCTGATTGGCTGACAGCTGTAGAAAATCAGACCATATACCACGGGTATGACAAAACTCCGGTTTTTACTGCTCTAATTACGTTGGTAACCAGTTTATAATAGCAATAAGGCACCTTGGGGGTTTGTGGTATATGGCCAATATACCACGGCTAAGAGCTGTGTCCAGGCACTCCACGTTGCGTCATGCTTAAGAACAGCCCTTAGCCGTGGTATATTGGCCATATACCACACCCCTTCTGGCCTTATTGCTTACATATACATTAAGTATATCAAACAAAAGGGACACTTTGCTAATATTGAGTTGTACCCCTTTTTGCCCTCAAAACAGCTTAAATTCTTCGGGGCATCGACTCTACAATGTGTCAAAAGTGTTCCACAGGGATGCTGGCCCATGTTGACTCCAGTGCTTCCCACAAGTTGTGTGAAGTTTGCAGGTCGTCTTTTGGGAGGTGGACCATTCTTGATACACACAGAAAACTGTTGAGCGTGAAAAACCCAGCAGCGTTGCAGTTCTTGACACAAACCGATGTTCGGCACTTAAATCTGTTGTTTTGCCCATTCGCCCTCTGAATGACACACATACACAATCCATGTCTAAATTGTCTCAAGGCTTAATAACCCTTATTTAACCTTATTTAACCCTTATTTAACGTTATTTAACCCTTATTTAACCCTTATTTAACCCTTATTTAACCCTTATTTAACCTTATGTGACCCTTATTTAACCCTTATTTAACCGTATTTGACCCTTATTTAACCCTTATTTAACCCTTATTTAACCTTATTGAACCCTTTTTAACGCTTATTTAACCTTATTTAACCTTATTTAACCGTATTTAACCCTTATTTAACCATGTTTGACCCTTATTTAACCCTAATTTAACCCTTATTTAACCGTATTTGACCCTTATTTAACCCTTATTTAACCCTTATTTAACCTTATTGAACCCTTTTTAACGCTTATTTAACCTTATTTAACCTTATTTAACCGTATTTAACCCTTATTTAACCATGTTTGACCCTTATTTAACCCTAATTTAACCATATTTAACCTTATTTAACCTTATTTAACCCTTATTTAACCTTATTTAACCCTTATTTAACCATATTTGACCCTTATTTAACCGTATTTGACCCTTATTTAACCCTTATTTACCCTTATTTAACCCTTATTTAACCCTTATTTAACCATATTTAACCCTTATTTAACCGTATTTGACCCTTATTTAACCCTTATTTAACCGTATTTGACCCTTATTTAACCGTATTTGACCCTTATTTAACCCTTATTTACCCTTATTTAACCCTTATTTAACCCTTATTTAACCATATTTAACCCTTATTTAACCGTATTTGACCCTTATTTAGCCCTTATTTAACCGTATTTGACCCTTATTTAACCGTATTTGACCCTTATTTAACCCTTATTTAACCCTTATTTAACCCTTATTTAACCTTATTTAACCCTAATTTAACCATATTTAACCTTATTTAACCATTTTTAACCCTTATTTAACCTTATTTAACCCTTATTTAACCCTTATTTAACCTTATTTAACCCTTATTTAACCCTTATTTAACCCTTATTTGACCCTTATTTAACCTTATTTAACCCGTATTTATCATCTACACTGAGTGAAGTGGACATCAATAAGGAATCATAGCATTATCCTGGATTCACCTGGTCAGTATATCATGGAAAGAGCAGATTGTATTCATGTTTTGTACACTCAGTGTACAATGATATTATACTGAACAAAAATATAAACGCAACATGTAAAGTGTTGGTCCCATGTTTCATGAGCTGAAATAAAACATCCCAGAAATGTTCCATACGCACAAAAAGCTTATTTCTCTAATTCTGTGCACACATTTGTTTACATCCCTGTTAGTGAGCATTTCTCCTTTGCCAAGATAATCCATCCACCTGACAGATGTAGCGTATCAAGAAGATGATTAAACAGAATGATCATTCTAAAATGTGCAGTTTTGTCACACAACACAACCTATCTGGTTTCCAGACTGCCTGGATCAACCCTAATCTACCTGGTTTCCAGACTGCCTGGATCAACCCTAATCTACCTGGTTTCTAGACTGGCTCCATCAACCCTAATCTACCTGGTTTCCAGACTGGCTCCATCAACCCTAATCTACCTGGTTTCCAGACTGCCTGGATCAACCCTAATCTACCTGGTTTCCAGACTGCCTGGATCAACCCTAATCTACCTGGTTTCTAGACTGCCTGGATCAGCCCTAATCTACCTGGTTTCCAGACTGCCTGGATCAGCCCTAATCTATCTGGTTTCCAGACTGCCTGGATCAGCCCTAATCTACCTGGTTTCCAGACTGCCTGGATCAACCCTAATCTACCTGGTTTCCAGACTGCCTGGATCAGCCCTAATCTACCTGGTTTCCAGACTGCCTGGATCAGCCCTAATCTACCTGGTTTCCAGACTGCCTGGATCAACCCTAATCTACCTGGTTTCTAGACTGCCTGGATCAACCCTAATCTACCTGGTTTCCAGACTGCCTGGATCAACCCTAATCTACCTGGTTTCCAGACTGCCTGGATCAACCCTAATCTACCTGGTTTCCAGACTGCCTGGATCAACCCTAATCTACCTGGTTTCCAGACTGCATGGATCAACCCTAATCTACCTGGTTTCCAGACTGCCTGGATCAACCCTAATCTACCTGGTTTCCAGACTGCCTGCATCAACCCTAATCTACCTGGTTTCCAGACTGGCTCCATCAACCCTAATCTACCTGGTTTCCAGACTGCCTGGATCAACCCTAATCTACCTGGTTTCCAGACTGCCTGGATCAGCCCTAATCTACCTGGTTTCCAGACTGCCTGGATCAACCCTAATCTACCTGGTTTCCAGACTGCCTGGATCAACCCTAATCTACCTGGTTTCCAGACTGCCTGGATCAACCCTAATCTACCTGGTTTCCAGACTGCCTGGATCAACCCTAATCTACCTGGTTTCCAGACTGCCTGGATCAACCCTAATCTACCTGGTTTCCAGACTGCCTGGATCAACCCTAATCTACCTGGTTTCCAGACTGCCTGGATCAACCCTAATCTACCTGGTTTCCAGACTGCCTGGATCAACCCTAATCTACCTGGTTTCCAGACTGCCTGGATCAGCCCTAATCTACCTGGTTTCCAGACTGCCTGGATCAACCCTAATCTACCTGGTTTCCAGACTGCCTGGATCAACCCTAATCTACCTGGTTTCCAGACTGCCTGGATCAACCCTAATCTACCTGGTTTCCAGACTGCCTGGATCAACCCTACCCTTTCCATAGGGAATTCCACATGAATGGTTAAATGTATAAATTAATAAACATAAATAAATGTCTGTACTTTATTATGCTACTACATTTTTATGCTACATTTGTAATATAGTGAATATACAGTAACAGTCAAAAGTTTGGACACATCTACTCATTCAAGGGTTTTTCTTTATTTTTACTATTTTCTACATTGTAGAATAGTGAAGACATCAAAACTATGATCAGTACACTGTGTTAGTATTTACCTAAAGACCATATACATATAAAAATGTAACCAATCATTTGGGGTTGTAAAAAACGCCTACCTATTCATTCTATACAGAGCCTACAGTTATAACTATGGAATATAAGGCTTTATAAAGGCCTAGCTATTCATGATCATGGGCCCTCTAGTCTTGACCAAATCCTATTGTGAAACATGTATTGTGACCTCAATGGGACTTCCTGGATAATAAGACCTATTTCAACTCCTCTCACACACATTGAGATGAGCGGATGAAAGATGAAAGACAAAGTTATTACCTAAAGTTATTACTTGTCCACTAGAGGGAGGTAGAGGTCAAAAGCACACACTGTGTTACAAACCAGGGATGAACCATGAATCTCCCCCCGCCCCTCTGTGTATGCCCAATGAGCCAAAGCATTATGGGAAGTCAAAGATAAATCTCAAACAAGACGGATCCTAATCCCAACTACCTCCGTTGTGTGTGGTGTAGTACTATAGGGATGTGTGTAGTGTGGTGTAGTACTATAGGGATGTGTGTAGTGTAGTTCTATAGGGATGTGTGTAGTGTAGTGCTATAGGGATGTGTGTAGTGTAGTGCTATAGGGATGTGTGTAGTTCTATAGGGATGTGTGTAGTTCTATAGGGATGTGTGTAATGTAGTGTAGTGTAGTGCTATAGGGATTTGTGTAGTACTATAGGGATGTGTGTAGTGTAGTTCTATAGGGATGTGTGTAGTACTATAGGGATGTGTGTAGTTCTATAGTGTAGTTCTATAGGGATGTGTGTAATGTAGTGTAGTGTAGTGCTATAGGGATTTGTGTAGTTCTATAGGGATGTGTGTAGTGTAGTTCTATAGGGATGTGTGTAGTTCTATAGGGATGTGTGTAGTGTGGTGTAGTATTATAGGGATGTGTGTAGTGTAGTGTAGTACTATAGGGATGTGTGTAGTACTATAGGGATGTGTGTAGTGTAGTTCTATAGGGATGTGTGTAGTGTAGTTCTATAGGGATGTGTGTAGTGTGGTGTAGTTCTATAGGGATGTGTGTAGTACTATAGGGATGTGTGTGTAGTGTAGTACTATAGGGATGTGTGTAGTGTAGTGTAGTACTATAGGCATGTGTGTACTGTAGTACTATAGGGATGTGTGTAGTGTAGTGTAGTACTATAGGGATGTGTGTAGTGTAGTACTATCGGGACGTGTGTAGTGTAGTACTATAGGGATGTGTGTAGTGTAGTACTATAGGGCTGTGTGTAGTGTAGTACTATAGGGATGTGTGTAGTGTAGTACTATAGGGATGTGTGTAGTGTAGTACTATAGGGATGTGTATAGTGTAGTACTATAGGGATGTGTGTAGTGTAGTACTATAGGGATGTGTGTAGTGTAGTACTATAGGGATGTGTGTAATGTAGTACTATAGGGATGTGTGTAGTGAAGTACTATAGGGATGTGTTTTGTGAAGTACTATCAGGATGTGTATAGTGTAGGACTATAGGGATGTGTGTAGTGTAGTACTATAAGGATGTGCATAGTGTAGTACTTTGGGGGGGTGTTGTGTAGTTTAATACTATAGGGGTGTTCTACAACAGTCTTGGAAGGATACTAATGACCATTGTGTGCATGATAGTGATGTTGAATTGATACAAACTAAAACAAAGGGGAATATAAAGTAAAAATCCCTTCGATTTTAGAGGCCAATGACCTACTTATATGCAAGTGATCTTGACCGCCGACACATGACATTGGGGATATTTTTCACGGTCACACTCATACTGTCATTACGGTAAAGCTGACAGGATGGAGTGCGCTCTCTCAAATGCGCCCAAATGGGGGTAAAACGTTTACTGCCAAACCCAAAACAAGTGTCGGGGTTTTCTACCGGCCATGTACAATCAACTGGAGTATATTGTGATTACAATTTGGCGGCGTCTAGTCAGAAATCCCGTGTAGGATGTTGGTTTCAGGCGTTTTGGAATACAAGGTATCATGTTTGTACCTTTCTTTATAAGAGTGGTGAAATCCACGGAATATTCCACATTGGAACAGCTGACGATAATGCCGCACCGAAAATATGAACGAGATATGAAGAATTACAAGGAGAAATATAATTAAATCAAATGCTTGCTAATTGACAAATCAGGTAACGATGTTGGACTATATTTATCAAGTTGTCACTACAGTTTGCATAGGTGTTGTGTTTCTGTTTGCGTGCTAGCTGGCTTTGCAGTTTTTCCAGGGGCTGCGTTGGGCTTCGCTGTTTGTCTTTTCCCCTAGACTGCCTTGAGCCCCTCCTTGTTTTGTATCTCGCAAGGGGAGAGAGAGAGAGTCATGTTTACATTCTGCACAGGGTCTATAGCGCAAGGATAGAGACCGTTTCCTATCTCCCATTTTACGAACAGGTGTTCTGTCTATTGAAAGATGATTAGAACATCCCAATAAGAATGCATTGGTCTCCTTCCTCTTTTTATAGTGATATTTCCGTCTGCAACATTGCAGTGTTTTTCTCTGCAGTGAAGCAATCGGACAGCCAGGGCTGACGTGCAGATAAGATGCTCAGACATAATACATGATGTAATGTTTCTAGGCAAAATATGTATGCTGGATCAATAGACTTCTGATGACACCATTTCTTTCTTTGGTCTAAGGCAATTCGCACTGTCTGTCTCCCGTTACAGGCCCACTTCATTTTATTCCACAGATAACGATCCTGTGCAAGGACTTCTATCGTGAGTACCTTTACATGCATAGTAATAAATCGATAGTGATTATAGCAGTAGGGAGATTATATAATAGTAATGTAAACACCATACTGTGTTTATCTTAATCCGCATAAGAGCAACATCGAAGTTAGCATTCCCCCGATTAAAACACCAGATTTTCTAATTATTTCGAATTATAAGGACACGTAAACACCCTAAACTGTGATCAAGCGGTGTGTTTGATCTGCGCATGTGCTAGAACCGAGCAAGCCTTTCAAGAGCAGGTGTTCCCAAACTTTTTCACTTGACCCCCCCCATCGAGCTCTGGGGAACATCCCGCGCCCCGCTGCGCACACGCCACGTCTATTTCTATGGGCACAAGCACTGTTCATGACACAAGCTGTTCACATCCATCTTGTTGGAGGGAATTTAGCAGGTTTAAAGGGTATTTCTTGGAATTGGACACATTTTTGTTCATGGGGTGCAAAGAACATTTTTGCAGTTTGAAAGCAAAATGAATGGTGGATAAACGATTAGAACTATTTCCCTGTTTGACCGCTAGGTTTTATGGGTATCATGACACCTCCACTATGGGGCTTTCTTTTTTTATTTCACCTTTATTTAACCAGGTAGGCTAGTTGGTTTTACTAGCGTTTAAGAGCAGTTGGAGGCCACGGAAGGAGTGTTGTATGGCATTGAAGCTCGTTTGGAGGTTACATAGCACAGTGTCCAAGGACGGGCCGGAAGTATACAGAATGGTGTCGTCTGCGTAGAGGTGGATCAGGGAATCGCCCGCAGCAAGAGCAACATCATTGATATATACAGAGAAAAGAGTCGGCCCGAGAATTGAACCCTGTGGCACCCCCATAGAGACTGCCAGAGGACCGGACAGCATGCACTCCGATTTGACACAATGAACTCTGTCTGCAAAGTAGTTGGTGAACCAGGCAAGGCAGTCATCAGAAAAACCGAGGCTACTGAGTCTGCCGATAAGAATATGGTGATTGATAAAGTCGAAAGCCTTGGCAAGGTCGATGAAGACGGCTGCACAGTACTGTCTTTTATCGATGGCGGTTATGATATCGTTTAGTTCCTTGAGTGTGGCTGAGGTGCACCCGTGACTGGCTCGGAAACCAGATTGCACAGCGGAGAAGGTACGGTGGGATTCGAGATGGTCAGTGACCTGTTTGTTGACTTGGCTTTCGAAGACCTTAGATAGGCAGGGCAGGATGGATATAGGTCTGTAACAGTTTGGGTCCAGGGTAGGATGGATATAGGTCTGTAACAGTTTGGGTCCAGGGTGTCTCCCCCTTTGAAGAGGGGGATGACTGCGGCAGCTTTCCAATCCTTGGGGATCTCAGACGATATGAAAGAGAGGTTGAACAGGCTGGTAATAGGGGTTGCAACAATGGTGGCAGATAGATTCAGAAATAGAGGGTCCAGATTGTCAAGCCCAGCTGATTTGTACGGGTCCAGGTTTTGCAGCTCTTTCAGAACATCTGCTATCTGGATTTGGGTAAGGGAGAACCTGGAGAGGCTTGGGCGAGTATCTGCGGGGGGCTGTTGGCCGAGGTTGGAGTAGCCAGGAGGAAGGCATGGCCAGCCGCTGAGAAATGCTTGTTGAGGTTTTCGATAATCATGGATTTATCGGTGGTGACCGTGTTACCGAGCCTCAGTGCAGTGGGCAGCTGGGAGGAGGTGCTCTTGTTCTCCATGGACTTCACAGTGTCCCAGAACCTTTTGGAGTTAGAGCTACAGGATGCACATTTCTGCCTGAAGAAGCTGGCCTTTGCTTTCCTGACTGACTGCGTGTATTGGTTCCTGACTTCCCTGAACAGTTGCATATCACGGGGACTGTTCGATGCTATTGCAGTCCGCCACAGGATGTTTTTGTGCTGGTCGAGGGCAGTCAGGTCTGGAGTGAACCAAGGGCTATATCTGTTCTTAGTTTTGCATTTTTTGAACGGAGCATGCTTATCTAAAATGGTGCGAGTGTCGTGAGTTCGGAAAAACTGAATGGAAACAGCTAGTTTTCCACATACCAACTTAATATGCCGAACGAATTTTCTGCATTTATCAGAGTGCCATCAGGTAGCCTGATCTCAGATGTCTCCATGTAAACATCATTATTAGGGAAATCGCAAAGCATGTAAACGTTTTAATTGAATTATTATATCAATCTGACTTTCTACAAATATATCATTATTGTGTGCATGTAACCATACTCAAGACTTTTAAACACTTTTTACATACCCACAGCCATAACAAGTTGTGTTATAACAAATCAAGGCCCCGTTCCTGACAATTAAGCCCTAATTTGGCCTTTCAGAGTTGCATGTGTTACCTAATTGACGAAGAGGCCGGAGTCCTGTGTGGGGCCGGAGTCCTGTGTGGGGCCGGAGTCCTGTGTGGGGCCGGAGTCCTGTGTGGGGCCGGAGTCCTGTGTGGGGCCGGAGTCCTCTGTGGGGTCACAAATAGATTACTGTATGCTATCACTTGTGAGGAAACCACAGACTAGGCTACACATGGCCTACAGTGCTATCTGTTGGATAGGATAAACAGTGTTTGGTGTTGTCTCAGACTGGTCTCATGATAGACGTAACATAGTTCATTTAAATCCGGGACTCTCAAATTAGTATGATATGTTAAGTTTTGGTATGATTACATAAGATATAAGGTTACTTTTAAGGCAAAAGTAAAAGAAGGCTGAATGGGCGGGCGTGTAATGCAAACGTCTAGCAACCCGAAGGTTGCATGTTCGATCCTCATCATGGACAATTTGATCATTTTTAGCTAATTAGCAACTACTTACTACTTTTTTTATTTTCTTGCAACTACTTATGTTAGTTAACTGTTCCCCTAACCTTAACCCTTTTAGTTACCCCTTTACTAACCCTAATCTTAACCCTTAACCCCTAGTGCTAGCAAACGTTAGCCACCTAGCAAACGTTAGCCACCTAGCAAACGTTAGCCACCTAGCAAACGTTAGCCAGCTAGCAAACGTTAGCCACATATATGTTTTTGCAAATTCGTTCCTGTATATAAAAATATATACTTCTTACTAGGCCTAGGCTAATTTTAGTTATGAGTCATAAACCAGCATACTGTGTCAGTTGTGCTGCATGTGTAACAGTATAACTTTAGACCGTCCCCTCGCCCATACCCGGCCGTGAACCAGTCACCCTCGAAGCATCGTTACCCATCGCTCCACAAAAGCCACGGCCCTTGCAGAGCAAGGGGAACCACTACTTCAAGGTCTCAGAGCAAGTGACGTCACCGATTGAAACACTATTTAGCGCACACCGCTAACTAAGCTAGCCGTTTCACATCCGTTACACATGCATGCACAAGTACATGTTGTAGAGAAAGAAAAAAATACATTGTGTATCAATGTTACTGTATGTGACTTCTTGTAGTCAGTGTTACGGGACAAGTACAAATCAAAATAAAATGTTATTTGTCACATGCTTTTATAAACAACAGGTGTTGACTAACAGTGAAATGCTTCCTGATGGGTCGAATGAGAGGAAAAGAGAAATAACACCAGGAATAAATACACAACGAGTAGCAATAACATTGGCTAAATGAACGGGGTACCAGCACCGAGTCGACGTGCAGGGGTTATGAGGTCATTGGAGGTAGATAAAGTGACTAGGTAACAGGACCGATTAATAAACGGTAACAGCTGCGGTATGTGATGAGTCAAAAGAGTGTAGAAAGGATCCATGCAGATAGTCCGGGTTAGCTATTGGTTAACTATTTTAACTATTTAGCAATCTTAAGGCTTGGCGGTAGAAGCTGTTTTTAGGTTCCTGTTGGTTCCAGACTTGGTCCATCGGTACAGTGCGGTAGCAGAGAGAACAGTCTATGACTTTGATGGCTGGAGTCTTTGACCATTTTTAGGGCCCCTTCTGACAGTTTCTCTACTGTTCATGAAGGGAAATGACAGACTGGTTCCCTAAGGATGTCTGGTTTAGAGGGAGAGGATGTAACTGGCTGAGATCCCATAGAGAGAGTTACTAGTAGAAAGTACATAGAATGACAGAGGGGCGATCTGAAAGTCTAACAACAAACCTTACACCCCCGTATATACAGTTGAGGGATGAGACTGGATAAATTGAACTGCTCTCATATTCCTAGACAGAGCTATAGAGCCAAGCACTGAACATCCATATCACACATTTTTAAAGTTAAAAAATAAATAATAATGTTTTAATCCTGGATTGCCCCTTTAACAAATGTAGTGAAAGTTGTCATCTGTCAGTAGAATTGTTGTCTGAAGCATATTATTATGAAGCAGAATGTATGTGTACCCCCCTCCCATATGGTTTAGGTTCCATCTGCCTTGTTGTGACGAGTTTACACGTGAGACTATAAAATGTGGGACATGATACAACAGGCAGAGTCGCCAGCAGTTGGTGGCAATTGCCAGTTTAAAAAAAAAAAAAAAGTTGTTTAATCTTTGTTTGCCTTCTGTCTGGGCAAAGGTGATAGACTTATAGTTATATTGCTCTAAGCTGTCTAAGCTACAGAGTGTTACACCAGATCATGGATTTAACCAAATATTATTTTGGTATCCATTACTGGGAGTAACAGGATAGGTACTGTTTGGTGTAAAATGTTTGACCAACCTTAGCTTGGCTTCAGCGACACTACCGTCGTCCTCGATTCGTGGAAACAGGAGTCTCATAACATGTCTGTATCCAGGTTTGAATTTTTAAAAAATGCTGTTAAAATAAATTATTATTTTTTGCTCCATGAAGTAATCCAACAACGTGTACGCCGCCATCTTGTCTATTTCAAGTCTTCTCTCAAGTCTAGATCTATCTGTGATTGATTAGTTATGTGCAGCATCATAGCCTGATGTTAACTAGCAGGCTGTGCCAACATGACTAACCCTAGCAGGCTGTGCCAACATGACTAACCCTAGCAGGCTGTGCTAACATGACGAACCCTAGCAGGCTGTGCTAACATGACTAACCCTAGCAGGCTGTGCTAGCATGACTAACCCTAGCAGGCTGTGCTAACATGACTAACCTAGCAGGCTGTGCTAACATGAATAACCTAGCAGGCTGTGCTAACATGAATAACCTAGCAGGCTGTGCTAACATGAATAACCTAGCAGGCTGTGCTAACATGACTAACCCTAGCAGGCTGTGCTAACATGACTAACCCTAGCAGGCTGTGCTAACATGACTAACCCTAGCAGGCTGTGCTAACATGACTAACCCTAGCAGGCTGTGCTAACATGACTAACCTAGCAGGCTGTGCTAACATGACTAACCTAGCAGGCTGTGCTAACATGACTAACCGAGCAGGCTGTGCTAACATGACTAACCTAGCAGGCGGTGCTAACATGACTAACTAACTAACATGGGAAGGCAGAGGGGAGGCTATATTGGTCTGATTACTAAATACCCACTGCACTACTTTAAAAAAAAAGTTTTATATTCAGGTTTTTCAGACTTCCTGCGGCTATGGTTACATGCTACCTCAAGACTATTGAGTGGTAGTCATTAGGCACCAAACGGACACTTGACAGGTGTGGCATATCAAGAATCAGATGAAACAGTATGATCATTACACAGGTGCACCTTGTGCTGGGACAAAAGGCCACTAAAATGTGCAGCTTTGTCACACAACACAATGCCACAGATCAAATCAAATTTATTTATATAGCCCTTCGTACATCAGCTGATATCTCAAAGTGCTGTACAGAAACCCAGCCTAAAACCCCAAGCAGCAAGCAATGCAGGTGTTGAAGCAAGTTGGCTAGGAAAAACTCCCAAGAAAGGCCAAAACCTAGGAAGAAACCTAGAGAGGAACCAGGCTATGAGGGGTGGCCAGTCCTCTTCTGGCTGTGCTGGGTGGAGATTATAACAGAACATGGCCAAGATATTCAAACGTTCATAAATGACCAGCAGGGTCAAATAATAATAATCACAGGGTGCTGCAAGTCAGCACCTCAGGAGTAAATGTCAGTTGGTTTTTCATAGCCGATCATTAAGAGTATCTCTACCACTCATGCTGTCTCTAGAGAGTTGAAAACAGCAGGTCTGGGACAGGTAGCACGTCCGGTGAACAGGTCAGGATTCCATAGCCATAGGCAGAACAGTTGAAACTGGAGCAGCAGCATGGCCAGGTGGACTGGGGACAGCAAGGAGTCATCATGCCAGGTAGTCCTGAGGCATGGTCCTAGGGCTCAGGTCCTCCGAGAGAGAGAGAGAAAGAAAGAGAGAATTAGAGAGAGCATACCTAAATTCACACAGGACACCGGATAAGACAGGAGAAGTACTCCAGATATAACAAACTGACCCTAGCCCCCGACACATAAACTACTGCAGCATAAATACTGGAGGCTGAGACAGGAGGGGCCAGGAGACACTGTAGCCCCATCCGATGATACCCCCGGACAGGGCCAAACAGGAAGGATATAACCCCACCCACTTTGCCAAAGCACAGCCCCCACACCACTAGAGGGATATCTTCAACCACCAACTTACCATCCTGAAACAAGGCCGAGTATAGCCCACAAAGATCTCCGCCACGGCACAACCCAAGGGGGGGCGCCAACCCAGACAGGAAGATCACATCAGTGACTCAACCCACTCAAGTGACGCACCCCTCCTAGGGACGGTATGAAAGAGCACCAGTAAGCCAGTGACTCAGCCCCTGTAATAGGGTTAGAGGCAGAGAATCCCAGTGGAAAGAGGGGAACCGGCCAGGCAGAGACAGCAAGGGTGGTTCGTTGCTCCAGAGCCTTTCCGTTCATCTTCACACTCCTGGGCCAGACTACACTCAATCATATGACCCATTGAAGAGATGAGTCTTCAGTAAAGACTTAAAGGTGGAGACTTAGTTTGCGTCTCTCACATGGGTAGGCAGACCATTCCATAAAAATGGAGCTCTATAGGAGAAAGCCCAGACTCCAGCTGTTTGCTTAGAAATTCTAGGGACAATTAGGAGGCCTGCGTCTTGTGACCGTAGCGTACGTGTAGGTATGTACGGCAGGACCAAATCAGAGAGATGGGTAGGAGCAAGCCCATGTAATGCTTTGTCGGTTAGCAGTAAAACCTTGAAATCAGCCCTTGCCTTGACAGGAAGCCAGTGTAGGGAGGCTAGCACTGGAGTAATATGATCACATTTTTTGGTTCTAGTCAGGATTCTAGCAGCCGTATTTAGCACTAACTGAAGTTTATTTAGTGCTTTATCCGGGAAGCCGGAAAGTAGAGCATTGCAGTGGTCTAACCTAGAAGTAACAAAAGCGTGGATACATTTTTCTGCATCATTTTTGGACAGAATGTTTCTGATTTTTCAGATGTCTCAAGTTTTGAGTGTGAGTGAAATTGGCATGCTGACTGCAGAAATATCCACCAGAACTGTTGCCAGATAATTTAATTGTAATTTCTCTACCATTAGCCACCTTCATCGTTTTAGAGAACTTGGCAGTGCTTCACAACCGCAGATCATGTGGACGAGTGGTTTGCTGATGTCAATGTTGTGAACAGAATGCCCCATGGTGGCGGTGGGGTTATGGTAATGGGCGGGCAGGCAGGCAGACTACGGACAACGAATACTTGCATTTCATTGATGGCAATTTGAATGCACAAAAATACCGTGACTCAATCCAGAGGCCCATTTTTTTTTGTTAAGGTACCTGTGATCAACATATGCATATTTGTATTCCCAGTCATGTTAAATCCAAAGATTAGGGTCTCGTGAATTTATTTCAATTGACTGATTTCCTCATATGAATTGTAACTCAGTCAAATGAAATTGTTGCCTATTGCGTTTATATATTTGTTCAGTATATTTTAGATGTTTTTTTTTTTTGTGGGGGACCAATCACTATACTTTCAAATCACTAAAACCAGATAGAGACGGTGGAGAAGTGAGAATCAACCTACATTTAGTGTTTCTTGTCCGGACCGAGTGGCGCTATGCTAGGGGCGTCACTACAGACCCGGGTTCGATCCCGGGCTGTATCACAACCAGCCGTGATCGGGAGTAGCGTGGTCCGGGTTAGGGGGGGGTTCGGTCGTGATTGTAAATAAGAATTTGGTCTTCACTGACTTGCCTGGTTAAATAAATAACAATAATCACCTAAATGGAAGCTAGACAGTCAGGGAGCATGGTAAATTCCCAAAACAATGGATAGAGGACATTCAGTGTCGTCCTCCAGACCTTTAGAAGACCAAATGCGCCACAGGGGCAAAATGAGTTTGACAACGCTGGTTCTAGCTAGTCCTTCCTACAAACTGTGCTTGGTTGAGTTGCTTAATCTGTTCAGCATCAAAGCTGTATCTGTGTCGGGTCTGTATGGTTTCTTGATTTTATTGTATTTGTGATCACGGATTCACATCCTCACAGGATGTATGTAGATATAAATAATAATTGGTTTCAGGCACGTCTGTTGTTTGTGATTTGGTGTTTTTAACACTAGCGCAGGAGAGAGGTGTGGCTTCATCAAAAACAACTAACTACAACCTTTTCTTATTGAATGTTACCAATACATTTATCGGAAATTAATCATTCTAAACTAAGTAGTTTTATTCTAGTTTATATGTATAAATAAAAAATGTTTCTATATTATATATATAACATCTGCTATTTTATATATATATATATATTATATATATATATATATATATGTATAGAAACATTATTTGATATATTTTATTTCTTTAAAATGATGGATGGACTATGCAAATAGCCTATATGTACGAGCATAAAACAACACAGCCGACGTTAACCAGGAGGCAGCTCGCTAAGCTAAAGATCTGCCATCTGCCCTTTTTGTCGTCGCAGCTGAAACGTCAGACACCAAGGGCACCTGTCAAACTTGAAAACGACTCTGCATTTGCACTCCCCACCTCATAGCTAACAACCTCGGGTCGTGCATCCCTCGGCTTTCGATTTGAGACTAAAGCAAGTAAGCTAAAGATGTCTAGCTAGTTCTGCATGCTCAGTTAGCTAAAAGGAAAACATGATTAGCTAACCTGACTACAGTTACCTAGCTCGCTAATCATGTGTTCCTTTTATGCATTTAGCTATTGATGATAGCTAGGATATTTGTGAAATATGAATTGAAAAGCTTGATTATTTTGTGCATGTGTTGCACACTGTAAAACTGTGGTTTTGACGGTGGATGGCTACCTCCTTGGCTTATAACGGCTAGCTAGCTCCTGTGTCCATTGCAAGCAATGCCTTTGTGCTTTTTGAGGCTAAATGCGTTAGCATCATGGAATATCAGCAATGCAACTTTAAACTAACATAGATGTGTAACGTTAGATGCTTTATCGTTGCATGCCTGTCTTGTTGAAGTGTGAAACAAATCTATTATTGCTACTTATTTAGCAAGCTAACATCTCGTCCTTTGTTGTTGCTTTGTTTCTCTCGGAGCACATGGCTTTCCTTGTTTTTGTTTCAGTTAGATACAGCGCCCCCTATTTACAAACTGATCATGTCAAATAGTCCAACATTTCTTTGGCTGCGTTTTATACCGACAGCCCAATGTACTTTTTTGGTACTAATTGGTATTTTGACTAATTGTATCAGCTCTGAATAAGATCTGGTGTGAAAAAGACGGACTTGGTCAAAGGACCATTCAGTGGAAGAAATATCAGATTGGGCTGCTGTGTCATTAACATTTTGAAAAAAAATGTTTACCTTTTACTTAATTCAGTTAACAAACTCGTATTTAACTGGACGATACATGCATTGCAACTTGCACATCTCGCTAGATAGCTAGCTATACGTTTGTATTTAGCAGATGCTTTTATCCAGAGCGACATAGTTAGTACAGAATTATGTTTCAGTCTGATAAAGTTAATTACATCGTAAGTTAAAGGCCTAGTGCAGTCGAAATCCATTCCCCCCCCCCCCGGTGTTTTATCTCATATTGTACAACAGATGATGAAACTTAACACTGTAAAAGTGTGACAAGTGTTATATATCCAGATAGTTGCAGGTTTGGATGCGCGTGAGTTTCTGCTTTCCATGGTGACATCACCATGCGGTAAATTAGACCAATAACAAAGAGTTCTAAACTTCTCCACCAATAACAGCTAGTGTTCAGTTTTACCCCTCCCCACTCAGACCACTCCCAGACAGTCCTAGCAAAATTCTTGTTGAGAAATAGTTGTTTGCTTTAACTATTTTTGCCCATTTTTTTTTTAATGGAAATGTATTACAGTAAGGTACTAAATTGTTACCCAGAAACGAGTTGATATAATGCAGTAAGATATACAGTCGGTATAGAAAGTCACCACCCTCTTTCAAAATGTTCACTTTTTGTTGCTTTACAGCCTGAACGGAAAACGCATACAATCTCACTTTTTACGGCTTTATTTACACAAAGTGACCCACAATATCCCAAGGGGGATTTTTTAATTTTAATTTTTTATTTAAATCAATTTTTTATTTATTTTTTACTCTGAAAACTAAAAGCGAACACCCCACCCCCTTAAAAAAATTTGCAAACATGCTGAGTTATAACCAACAACCTTCCAGATCACAAATCAAGCTAATTGGCTTCCGTCTGTGATCAATTGTAGTGACTTTGATTAGTTCAGAATAAAAGCTGCTCTTCATAGAGGAGGTGGCGCCCCTCAGCCAAAGGGGGCCACCCCTGCAGCGAAGGGCGCCACCCCTGCAGCGAAGGGCGCCACCCCTGCAGCGAAGGGCGCCACCCCTGCAGCGAAGGGCGCCACCCCTGCAGTAAAGCACGGCGATTAGGCCTGACTCGCAGTCCGCATTCCAATTCATCTCAAAGGTGTTCAATGGAGTTGAGGTCAGGGATCTGTGCAGTCCAGTCATGTTCTTCCACACTGATTTTGACAAACCATTTCTGTATGGACTTCGCTTTGGGTGGCAGGGTAGCCTAGTGGTTAGAGTGTTGGACTAGTAACTGAAAGGTTCAAACCCCCGAGCTGACAAGGTACAAATCTGTCGTTCTGCCCCTGAACAGGCAGTTAACCCACTGTTCCTAGGCCGTCATTGAAAATAAGAATTTGTTCTTAACTGACTTGCCTAACCACTAGGCTACCTGCCTCTAACCACTAGGCTACCCTGCAGACCCTACACTCTAACCACTAGGCTACCTGCCTCTAACCACTAGGCTACCCTGCGGACCCTACACTCTAACCACTAGGCTACCTGCCTCTAACCACTAGGCTACCTGCCTCTAACCACTAGGCTACCTGCCTCTAACCACTAGGCTACCTGCCTCTAACCACTAGGCTACCTGCCTCTAACCACTAGGCTACCCTGCGGACCCTACACTCTAACCACTAGGCTACCTTTATTCAGACCCCTTCCCTTTTTCCACATTTCGTTACATTACAGCTCTATTCTAAAATGGATGAAATCAAAATTCTTTTGTCACACAATACTCATTATATGACAAAGCGAAAACAGGTTTTTAGATTTTTGTTTTGCAATTGTATTAAAAAAGAAACTTATGTAAATAAGTATTCAAACCCTTTGCTATGCGACTCAAAGCTGAGCTCAGGTGCATCCGGTTTCCATTGATCATCCTTGATGTTTCTACAACTTGGAGTCCACCTATGCTAAATTCAATTGATTGGTCATGATTTGGAAAGGAGCACCCACACCTGTCTTTATTAGTTCCCAAAGTTGACAGTGCATGTCAGAGCAAAAACCAAGCCGTGAGGTTGAAGGAATTGTCCGTAGCGTTCCGAGACCGGATTGTGTCGAGGCACAGATCTGGGGAAGGGTACCAAAACATTTCTGCAGCATTGAAGTTCTCCAAGAACACAGTGGCCTCCATCATTCGTAAATGGAAGAAGTTTGGAACCACCAAGACTCTTCCGGGAGCTTGTCACCTGGCCAAACTGAGCAATCGGGGGAGAAGGGCCTTGGTCAGGGAGGTGACTAAGAACACGATGGTCACTCTGACAGAGCTCCAGAGTTCCTCTGTGGAGATGGTTGTCCATCTGGAAGGTTCTCCCATCTCGTTAGCACTCCACCAATCAGTCCTTTTATGGTTGAGTGGCCAGACAGAAGCCACTCCTCAGTGAAAGGCACATGACAGCCCGCTTGGAGTTTGCCAAAAGGCACCTAAAGGACTCTGACCATGAGAAACAAAATTCTCTGGTCTGATTGAACTCTTTAGCCTGAATGCCAAGCGTCACGTCAGGAGGAAACTTGGCACCATCCCCAGGGTGTAGAATGGTGGTAGCAGCATCATGCTGTGGGGATGTTTTTCAGTGGCAAGGACTGGAGGAGACTATTCATGGGAAAGATGACCAGAGCAAAGAACATCTCTGGAGAGACCTGAAAATAGCTGTGCAGCAACACTCCCCATCCAACCTGACAGAGCTTGAAAGGATCTGCAGAAAAGAATGGGAGAAACTCCCCAAATACAGGTGTGCCAAGCTTGTGGCATCATACCCAAGAAGACTCGAGGCTGTTATCGCTGCCAAAGGTGCTTCAACAAAGTACTTAGTAAAGGGTCTGAATACATATTTAAATGTGATATTTCAGTAATTTTAATTTTTTTTAATATACATTTGCAAAAATGTTTGCTTTGTCATCATGGTGTATTTTGTGTATAAATAAATACATTCAATCAATTTTAGAATAAGGCCGTAACGTAACAAAGTGTAAAAAGTCAAGAATAGTTTTCGTATAGTTAATACATTTCAAATCAACCTCCGTTTTGAATCACCATTAAAGTCCTGGGATTAACTATGATTTTCTATGCAGAAAAATCCTTACCTTCTAACGACTCCTGTATCTCTTGTGAGCATCATAGAGCAAAACCTCTAGCTCAGCCCCCATCAATCACACAGACTAATGGTTAGTTTTTGTATTTGTATTTTATTATGGGTCCCCATTAGTTCCTGACAAAGCAGCAGCTACTCTTCCTGGGGTCCAGCAAAATGAAGGGAGTTTATACAATTTTAAAACTTTTAAAAATACATTAACAGATTTCACAACACACTGTGTGACCTCAGGCCCCTACTCTACCACTACCACATATCTACAGTACTAAATCCGTGTGTGTGTGTGTGTGTGTGTGTGTGTGTGTGTGTGTGTGTGTACGCATGTGTCTGCCAATGTTTGTGTTGCTTCACAGTCCCCGCTGTTTCATAAGGGTTTTATCTGTTTTTTAAAAATCGCATTTTACCGCATCAGTTACCTGATGTGGAATAGTGTTCCATGTTGTCATGGCTCTATGTAGTACTGTGGAATAGAGTTCCATGTAGTCATGTCTCTATGTAGTACTGTGGAATAGAGTTCCATGTAGTCATGTCTCTATGTAGTACTGTGGAATAGAGTTCCATGTAGTCATGTCTCTATGTAGTACTGTGGAATAGAGTTCCATGTAGTCATGTCTCTATGTAGTACTGTGGAATAGAGTTCCATGTAGTCATGGCTCTATGTAGTACTGTGGAATAGAGTTCCATGTAGTCATGGCTCTATGTAGTACTGTGGAATAGAGTTGGCTCATGTAGTACTGTGGAATAGAGTTCCATGTAGTCATGGCTCTATGGAGTACCGTGGAATAGAGTTCCATGTAGTCATGGCTCTATGTAGTACCGTGGAATAGAGTTCCATGTAGTCATGGCTCTATGGAGTACCGTGGAATAGAGTTCCATGTAGTCATGGCTCTATGGAGTACCGTGGAATAGAGTTCCATGTAGTCATGGCTCTATGGAGTACCGTGGAATAGAGTTCCATGTAGTCATGGCTCTATGGAGTACCGTGGAATAGAGTTCCATGTAGTCATGGCTCTATGGAGTACCGTGGAATAGAGTTCCATGTAGTCATGGCTCTATGGAGTACCGTGGAATAGAGTTCCATGTAGTCATGGCTCTATGTAGTACTGTGGTCATGGCTCTATGTATGTGGAATAGAGTTCCATGTAGTCATCCTGTAGTACTGTGGTAGTCATGTCTCTATGTAGTACTGTGGAATAGTGTTCCATGTAGTCATGGCTCTGTAGTACTGTGGAATAGAGTTCCATGAAGTCATGGCTCTATGTAGTACTGTGGAATAGTGTTCCATGTAGTCATGGCTCTGTAGTACTGTGGAATAGAGTTCCATGTAGTCATGTCTCTATGTAGTACTGTGGAATAGTGTTCCATGTAGTCATGGCTCTGTAGTACTGTGGAATAGAGTTCCATGTTGTCATGGCTCTATGTAGTACTGTGGAATAGAGTTCCATGTAGTCATGGCTCTATGTAGTACTGTGGAATAGAGTTCCATGTAGTCATGGCTCTGTAGTACTGTGGAATAGAGTTCCATGAAGTCATGGCTCTATGTAGTACTGTGTGCCTCCCATAGTCTGCTTAAGGATTGTGAAGAGACCTCCGGTGACATGTCTTGTGGGGTATGCATGGGTGTCCGAGCTGTGTGCCAGTAATTTAAACAGACAGCTCGGTGCATTAATGTCAATACCTCTAATAAATAAAAGTAGTGATGAAGTCAATCTCTCCTCCACTTTCAGCCAGGAGAGAATGACATGCATATTATTAATATTATTGATATTAGCTCTCTGTGCAGATCCAGGCCAGCCGTGCTTTCCTGTTCTGAGCCAATTGCAATTGCCTGTAGGACCTGCCTTGTTGACAGTGTGTTGTTAAGAGCATCTCTTTACTATAGACAGACAGACAGACTGCTCCCCATCTTAGCTACTACTGCATCAAAATGCTTTGACCATGACATTTTACAATCTAGTGTTACTCCAAGCAGTTTAGTCACCTCAACTTGCTCATTTTTCCACATTATTTATTACAAGATTTAGTTTAGGTTTAGTTTTTGTTCCAAATACAATGCATTTCGTTTTAGAAATATTTAGGGCTAACTAATTCCTTGCCATCCACTCTGAAACTAACTGCAGCTCTTTGTTGAGTGTTGCAGTCATTTCAGTCGCTGTAGTAGCTGACGTGTATAGTGTTGCTGACGTGTATAGTGTTGCTGACGTGTATAGTGTTGAGTCATCCGCGTACATAGACACACTGGCTTTACTTAGTCAGTGGCATGTCATTAGTAAAAAATATTTAAAAGCAAGGGGCCTAAACAGCTACCCTGGGGAATTCCTGATTCTAACTGGATTATATTTGATATGATTTAGATAAAGAACACCCTCTGTGTTCTGTTAGACAGGTAACTCTTTATCCACATTATAGCAGGGGCTGTAAAGCCATAATACATATGTTATTCCAGCAGCAGACTATGATCCATAATGTCACAAGCCCCACTGAAGTCGAACAAGACAGCCCCCACAATCATTTTATCATCAATTTCTCTCAGCCAAGCATCAGTCATGTGTGTAAGTGTTGTGCTTGTTTCATGTCCTTCCCTATCAGCGTGCTGAAATTCTGTTGTCAATTTGTTTACTGTGAAATAGCATTGTATCTGGTCCAAAAAAATATCCCAGAAGTTTACTAAGGGTTGGTAATAGGCTGATTGGTCGGCTATTTGAGCCAGTAAAGGGGGCTTTACTATTTTTAGGTAGTGGAATTACTTTAGCTTCCACTCCAGGCCTGAGGGCACACACTCTCTACTAGGCTTAAATGTAAGATGTGGCAAATAGGAGTGGCAATATCGTCTGCTATTATCCTCAGTAATATTCCATCTAGATTGTCAGACCCGTCTGGCTTGTCATCGTTGACAGACAACAATAACTTTTGACCACGGCCTGTAGGGTAGTGTACTATATAGGGAGAATGGTGCCGTATGGTGCTAGTGAAGTGTGGTTAAGTTAGTTTTAATGGTGTTTCATTTTCAGGGTAAAGACAGCGGTTAGACGCCACAAGTGCCTCCAGCACCCCTGCTCTCCTTTTCGTCGGTCCCCACGACGTCACCAATGCGACCATGGGAAATAGCAGTGACTAGGCGGCCACCGACAGCCCCCTTGAACCAGAGGAGGTTCCTAGGAGAGCCCTGCAACACCCCAGTGCACCTCAGGAGAAGGTGAATAGTACTCCCTTCAGTACTTGGATGTGTTCCAAATGGCACCCTATATAGTACACTACCCTATAAGCCCTGGTCAAAAGTAGTGCACTATAAAGGGAATAGGTTGCCATTTTGGGAAGTGGAGCCCTTTTTTTGTTTAATCAACTGTCATCGTGCGATGACGGGCCATCCATTCTGAGGTTTCCTGTATAGTGTGTTCTGGTCTACTACATACGGTTTTGGAATCATTTGTGCTGTATTCAAGAACCAAATGCCCAAACAGCACTTATTTGAAAGTATTTGATACACTATTTTCCCAGTTTACATGAACTGAAGAATAGCTTAAGTAGAGTTGAAGTCGGAAGTTTACAGACATTTAGGTTGGAGTCATGAAAACATGTTTTTCAACCACTCCACAAATTTCTTGTTAAAACAAACTATAGTTTTGGCAAGTTGGTTCAGACATCTACTTTGTGCATGACACAAGTAATTTTTCCAACAATTGTTTACAGACAGATTATTAAACTTATAAGTCATTGTATCATAATTCCAGTGGGTCAGAAGTTTACATACACTAAGTTGATGCCTTTAAACAGCTTGGAAAATTCCAGAAAATTATGTCATGGCTTTAGAAGCTTCTGATAGTCTAATTGACATCATTTGAGTCAATTGGAGGTGTACCTGTGGATGTATTTCAAAGCCTACCTTAAAACTCAGTGCCTCTTTGCTTGACATCATGGGAGATTCAAAATAAATCAACAAAGACCTCAGATAACAAACTTTAGACCTCCACAAGTCTGGTTCATCCTTGGGAGAAATTATCAAACACCTGAAGGTACCGTTCATCTGTACAAACAATAGTATGCAACTATAAACACCATGGGACCACGTTGTCGTCATACCGCTCAGGAAGGAGACGCGTTCTGTCTCCTAGAGATGAATGTACTTTGGTGCGGAAAGTGCAAATCAATCCCAGAACAACAGCAAAGGACCCTGTGAAGACGCTGGAGGAAACAGGTACGAAACTATTTATAGCCAAAGTAAAACGAGTCCTATATCGACATAACCTGAAAGGCCACTCAGCAAGGAAGAAGCCACTGCTCCAAAACCACCATAGAAAATCAAGACTATGGTTTGCAACTGCACATGGGGAGAAAGATCGTACTTTTTGGAGAAATGTCCTCTGGTCTGATGAAACAAAAATAGAACTGTTTGGCCATAATGACCATCGTTATGTTTGGAGGAAAAAGGTGGAGGCTTGCAGGCCGAAGAACACCATCCCAACCGTGAAGCACGGGGGTGGCAGCAGCATGTTGTGGGGGTGCTTTGCTGCAGGAGGGACTGGTGCACTTCACAAAATAGATGGCATCATGAGGGAGGACAATTATGTGGATATATTGAAGCAACACCTCAAGACGTCAGTCAGGAAGTTAAAGCTTGGTCGCAAATGGGTCTTCCAAATGGACAATGACCCCAAGCATACTTCCAAAGTTGTGGCAAAATGACTTGAGGACAACAAACTTCTGACCCACTGGGAATGTGATGAAAGAAATAAATAAAAGCTGAAATAAATCATTCTCTCTACTATTATTCTGACATTTCACATTCTTAAAATAAAGTGATGATCCTACCTGACCTAAGACAGGGAATTGTTTCTTGGATGAATTGTGAAAAAAAAAATACAGATTTTTAAATATATTTGGCTCAGGTGAATGTCAAGTTCCGACTTCAACTGTCCTAAACGGATCGTGTTAATTGCACGGTCTTCTTGATGTTTCATGCTTACTTGTGGTTCCAGAACAAAAAAAAATACGAAAAGGCGACCTTGGGATTCTAGCTGTTGTTTCGGGAACCTTTTTCCCCCACTAAACATCTCTAACTTGTAATGTTCATAACGTTTTTTTAATTTTTTTTTTTATGTATAAAACAAAACAAAACAACATTACTTTTAAAGGCAATCTAAGTATACCCTAAACAGAATTTCATACAAAGCATGGTATGCCTGTTGTATCATGGATGTGCTACCCTGGTGTTCCTGCAGCCTGCCAGTGACACGACAGTGGGGGAGTCGAGACCGACCGGTTGTACTGCACGACTCCTCGCTCCAGGATGAGAACTTCCACCACCCTCTCTTCTCCCAGCAACACCAGCGGGTTCTTTTAGATGAGGCCAGACAGTACAGCCGCATGCTCCACCCTGCCGCACACCCACCTCGGCATCAACAGACCCCCATCATGGTGGATGTACACGACCAGGTGCGTAGGTACACGACCAGGTGCGTAGGTACACGACCAGGTGCGTAGGTACACGACCAGGTGCGTAGGTACACGACCAGGTGCGTAGGTCGTACACGACCAGGTGCGTAGGTCGTACACGACCAGGTGCGTAGCTACACGACCAGGTGCGTAGCTACACGACCAGGTGCGTAGCTACACGACCAGGTGCGTAGCTACACGACCAGGTGCGTAGCTACACTCCGCTGTAGTAGTGGGGAACTGAAGATTGAAAAGGTGATGTCCCGGATGGGCCTCAGGCCCCTTTTTCATTACTATCACAGTGTATGTTGTAGTCTGGCTAATTTTAAATTCACGCTGGGTTAAGATCAGGGTGGGATGTGGGGGTATTTATGCCGTCCATTAGGTTCTATGGTACCGTGAGCATTTTGGAGAAAGAACCGATGTGATACGCAGAACAGTCTTCAAAATTAGACTTAAAAAAAAAAAGTCTGAATTACTGTTTTCTCTCTTGTACCAAGATGCACCAGGAATCCGTTCCGATCTCTTACACTGTTACCACGGTGACGACGCACGGTTTCCCCATCCACACCGGGCAACCTCTCCCAGGGTGCAACAGTCAGCAGCTCCCAGCATGCTCGGTAATGTTCAGCGGACAGCTCTCTCTGCTCTGCTGCCTTCCTCCTCCTGTGAGTTTGAAAAGGAAGAGCTGGAATGTCAGTGACGCACCATACCCACTGTTGATACACCATACCCACTGTTAATACACCATACCCACTGTTAATACACCATACCCACTGTTAATACACCATACCCACTGTTAATACACCATACCCACTGTTAATACACCATACCCACTGTTAATACACCATACCCACTGTTAATACACCATACCCACTGTTAATACACCATACCCACTGTTGATACACCATACCCACTGTTAATACACCATACCCACTGTTAATACACCATACCCACTGTTAATACACCATACCCACTGTTAATACACCATACCCACTGTTAATACACCATACCCACTGTTGATACACCATACCCACTGTTAATACACCATACCCACTGTTAATACACCTCTTCCTACCATACCCACTGTTAATACACCATACCCACTGTTAATACACCATACCCACTGTTAATACACCATACCCACTGTTAATACACCATACCCACTGTTAATACACCATACCCACTGTTAATACACCATACCCACTGTTAATACACCATACCCACTGTTAATACACCATACCCACTGTTAATACACCATACCCACTGTTAATACACCATACCCACTGTTAATACACCATACCCACTGTTAATACACCATACCCACTGTTAATACACCATACCCACTGTTAATACACCATACCCACTGTTAATACACCATACCCACTGTTAATACACCATACCCACTGTTAATACACCATACCCACTGTTAATACACCATACCCACTGTTAATACACCATACCCACTGTTAATACACCATACCCACTGTTAATACACCATACCCACTGTTAATACACCATACCCACTGTTAATACACCATACCCACTGTTAATACACCATACCCACTGTTAATACACCATACCCACTGTTAATACACCATACCCACTGTTAATACACCATACCCACTGTTAATACACCATACCCACTGTTGATACACCATACCCACTGTTGATACACCATACCCACTGTTGATACACCATACCCACCTGTTGATACACCATACCCACTGTTGATACACCATACCCACTGTTGATACACCATACCCACTGTTGATACACCATACCCACTGTTGATACACCATACCCACTGTTGATACACCATACCCACTGTTGATACACCATACCCACTGTTGATACACCATACCCACTGTTGATACACCATACCCCATACCCACTGTTGATACACCATACCCACTGTTAATACACCATACCCACTGTTAATACACCATACCCACTGTTAATACACCATACCCACTGTTAATACACCATACCCACTGTTAATACACCATACCCCTGTTAATTCACCATACCCACTGTTAATACACCTCTTCATACCATACCCACTGTTAATACACCATACCCACTGTTAATACACCATACCCACTGTTAATACACCATACCCACTGTTAATACACCATACCCACTGTTAATACACCATACCCACTGTTAATACACCATACCCACTGTTAATACACCATACCCACTGTTAATACACCATACCCACTGTTAATACACCATACCCACTGTTAATACACCATACCCACTGTTAATACACCATACCCACTGTTAATACACCATACCCACTGTTAATACACCATACCCACTGTTAATACACCATACCCACTGTTAATTACTGTTAATACACCATACCCACTGTTAATACACCATACCCACTGTTAATACACCATACCCACTGTTAATACACCATACCCACTGTTAATACACCATACCCACTGTTAATACACCATACCCACTGTTAATACACCATACCCACTGTTAATACACCATACCCACTGTTAATACACCATACCCACTGTTAATACACCATACCCACTGTTAATACAC
Source organism: Oncorhynchus keta (assembly GCF_023373465.1). Classification (NCBI taxonomy): domain Eukaryota; kingdom Metazoa; phylum Chordata; class Actinopteri; order Salmoniformes; family Salmonidae; genus Oncorhynchus; species Oncorhynchus keta. The sequence continues at coordinate 4,958,146 of NC_068450.1, read as the reverse complement.
CATACCCACTGTTAATACACCATACCCACTGTTAATACACCATACCCACTGTTAATACACCATACCCACTGTTAATACACCATACCCACTGTTAATACACCATACCCACTGTTAATACACCATACCCACTGTTAATACACCATACCCACTGTTAATACACCATACCCACTGTTGATACACCATACCCACTGTTGATACACCATACCCACCTGTTGATACACCATACCCACTGTTGATACACCATACCTGTTGATATACCCACTGTTGATACACCATACCCACTGTTGATACACCATACCCACTGTTGATACACCATACCCACTGTTGATACACCATACCCACCTGTTGATACACCATACCCACTGTTGATACACCATACCCACTGTTGATACACCATACCCACTGTTGATACACCATACCCACTGTTGATACACCATACCCACTGTTGATACACCATACCCACTGTTAATACACCATACCCACTGTTAATACACCATACCCACTGTTAATACACCATACCCACTGTTAATACACCATACCCACTGTTAATACACCATACCCACTGTTAATACACCATACCCACTGTTGATACACCATACCCACTGTTGATACACCATACCCACCTGTTGATACACCATACCCACCTGTTGATACACCATACCCACCTGTTGATACACCATACCCACCTGATACACCATACCCACCTGTTGATACACCATACCCACCTGTTGATACACCATACCCACCTGTTGATACACCATACCCACCTGTTGATACACCATACCCACCTGTTGATACACCATACCCACCTGTTGATACCATACCCACCATACCCACTGTTGATACACCATACCCACTGTTGATACACCATACCCACTGTTGATACACCATACCCATACCCACTGTTGATACACCATACCCACTGTTACACCATACCACTGTTGATACACCATACCCACTGTTGATACACCATACCCACTGTTGATACACCATACCCACTGTTGATACACCATACCCACTGTTAATACACCATACCCACTGTTAATACACCATACCCACTGTTAATACACCATACTGTTAATACCCCATACCCACTGTTAATACACCTCTTCCTACCATACCCACTGTTGATACACCATACCCACTGTTAATACCCCATACCCACTGTTAATACACCTCTTCCTACCATACCCACTGTTGATACACCATACCCACTGTTAATACCCCATACCCACTGTTAATACCATACCCACTGTTAATACACCTCTTCCTACCATACCCACTGTTGATACACCATACCCTGTTAATACCCCATACCCACTGTTAATACACCTCTTCCTACCATACCCACTGTTGATACACCATACCCACTGTTGATACACCATACCCACTGTTGATACACCATACCCACTGTTAATACATCATACCCACTGTTAATACCCCATACCCACTGTTAATACACCTCTTCCTACCATACCCACTGTTGATACACCATACCCACTGTTAATACACCATACCCACTGTTACCCCATACCCCATACCCACTGTTAATACCCCATACCCACTGTTAATACACCATACCCACTGTTGATACACCATACCCACTGTTAATACACCATACCCACTGTTGATACACCATACCCACTGTTGATACACCATACCCACTGTTAATACACCATACCCACTGTTAATACACCATACCCACTGTTAATACACCATACCCACTGTTAATACACCATACCCACTGTTAATACACCATACCCACTGTTGATACACCATACCCACTGTTGATACACCATACCCACTGTTGATACACCATACCCACTGTTGATACACCATACCCACTGTTGATACACCATACCCACTGTTGATACACCATACCCACTGTTGATACACCATACCCACTGTTGATACACCATACCCACTGTTGATACACCATACCCACTGTTGATACACCATACCCACATACACCATACCCACTGTTGATACACCATACCCACTGTTGATACACCATACCCACTGTTGATACACCATACCCACTGATACACCATACCCACTGTTGATACACCATACCCACTGTTGACCATACACCATACCCACTGTTGATACACCATACCCACTGTTGATACACCATACCCACTGTTGATACACCCTGTTGATACACCATACCCACTGTTGATACACCATACCCACCTGTTGATACACCATACCCACCTGTTGATACACCATACCCACTGTTGATACACCATACCCACTGTTGATACACCATACCCACTGTTGATACACCATACCCACTGTTGATACACCATACCCACTGTTGATACACCATACCCACTGTTGATACACCATACCCACTGTTGATACACCATACCCACTGTTGATACACCTCTTCCTACACACCATACCACTACAGTCGTGCTCCCTGTCGATGTTGCACCCTTACCAACACTGCTTCTTTCTCATGCTGTTTAGCAGCACATCATAGCATCTGTGCTGTGGACATATTCACTCCTGCTCAGGTGTTTGTGTAGAGTAAGGATTGGCCATATTTGGCTGGTAATACTCATAGAACCGACAAGGTCAACATCTGTCGTTCTGCCCCCTGAACAGGCGGGTAACCCACTGTTCTCCGGGAGGCCGTCATTGTAAATAAGAATTTGTTCTTAAACTGACTTATCTAGTTGAATAAAGGTAAAATAAAATAAACAAATTTAATAAAACAAAATAATAGATTGCTTATAATCCATAGATGATTATTTTCTTATTGCTTTGACTTATGTAGAATTGGTTTCTTGAGGTACGGCTCTGCCAGTCTTGTTCTGTATATGGTAAAACACTGTTTATGACTACCATTTTGTTTTTAACAGTGTGTTCTGTCTGTTTTTCTCTCTCTCTCTCTCTATTTTTCTAGCTCATCCAAGCCTGTACAATGCAGCATTTGCCAGTGTCTTACCAAGCTTTCCCACCCCTGATCTCCAGCGAACATTTTATATTGCACCCCAACCCCCCGGGGCCACCACCCCACCAGCCTCCTCACCTTACTCCTCTCAGCCAGTTCCTCCCTCTCCAGAGGCAGCACCCACGCATGGTGAGTACCCCTCCGTCTGAGTCTCAAATGGCTCCCTCCACCCTATATAGTGCACTACTTTAGACCAGAGCCCTATTCCCTATATAGTACACTACTTTAGACCAGAGCCCTATTCCCTATATAGTACACTACTTTAGACCAGAGCCCTATTCCCTATATAGTACACTACTTTAGACCAGAGCCCTATTCCCTATATAGTGCACTACTTTAGACCAGAGCCCTATTCCCTATATAGTGCACTACTTTAGACCAGAGCCCTATTCCCTATATAGTGCACTACTTTAGACCAGAGCCCTATTCCCTATATAGTACACTACTTTAGACCAGAGCCCTATTCCCTATATAGTACACTACTTTAGACCAGAGCCCTATTCCTTATATAGTACACTACTTTAGACCAGGGCCCTATTCCCTATATAGTGCACTACTTTAGACCAGGGCCCTATTCCCTATATAGTGCACTACTTTAGACCAGAGCCCTATTCCCTATATAGTGCACTACTTTAGACCAGAGCCCTATTCCCTATATAGTGCACTACTTTAGACCAGAGCCCTATTCCCTATATAGTACACTACTTTAGACCAGGGCCCTATTCCCTATATAGTGCACTACTTTAGACCAGGACCCTATTCCCTATATAGTGCACTACTGTATACCAGGGCCCTATTCCCTATATAGTGCACTACTTTAGACCAGGGCCCTATTCCCTATATAGTGCACTACTTTAGACCAGGGCCCTATTCCCTATATAGTACACTACTTTAGACCAGGGCCCTATGGGGTTCTGGTCAAAAGTAATAATCAATTATTACACTTCTATAGCGCTATTCATTACATAAAAAAATCTCAAAGCGCTTTAAAGTACAAAACAATACATGTCATTTAGAAAAACCAACATGATTTTTAACTTTTATTTAACCGGTCAAGTCAGTTAAAAACAAATTCTTATTTTCAATGACGGCCTACAGTGGGTTAACTGCAGAACGACAGATTTGTACCTTGTCAGCTCAGGGGTTTGAACTTGTAACCTTCCGGTTACTAGTCGAATGCTCTAACCACTAGGCTACCCTGCCACCTCTACACTCTAACCACTAGGCTACCCTGCCGTCCCTACACTCTAACCACTAGGCTACCCTGCCGCCCCAAGTGAAGATCATGGCTTGAGTGGTCGTCTGAGGGAGGTGGTCAAGTAGGGAAAGTCCGGGGGCAGGCAGGCAGCACGGTCTCTTCAAGGTGTCTCGTTTTCTCTGGCTTTTCCAATGCAGATATGCATCTGGTTGTCACAGATACCTTAAAAGAAAAGTAGTGGGGTGGATCAGGAAACCAGTCGGTATCTCCTATGACCACCGTTTGCCTCATGCAGAGCGACACATCTCCTTCGCATAGAGTTGATCAGGCTGTTGATTGTGGCCTGTGGAATGTTGTTCCTACTCTTCAATTGCTGTGCAAAGTTACTGGTGTGTATTCGGGCCGTGAAAGAACAAGGACATTTTCAGCTACCAGGAATTGTGACATGGGGCCTTGCATTATAAATGCTAAAACATGAGGTGATGGCGGTGGATGAATGGCTCGACAATGGGCCTCAGCATCACGTCAAATGTGACTGAATTAAGCTTTGTGCGTATGGAGCATTTCTGGGATTTTAAAAATGTAATCTCATGAAACAAACACATTAATGGAGGGTTGATGTGTAAAAAACAGATCAGGATTGACTGGGGGGTGACCTTTTAGGTTTGTTTGTCACCATTGGCCTCGTGGTGAAATTCCTGAGCGGTTTCTTTCCTCTCCGGCAACTGAGTTAGGGGGACGCCTGTGTCTTTGTAGTGACTTGGTGTATTGATACACCATCCAATGTGTAATATCTTCACCGTGCTCAAAGGGATATTCAATGTCTGCTTTAAAAACATTTTTTTTTTATACATATACTCTTTGCAAGGCATTGGAAAACCTCCCTGGTCTTTGTGGTTGAATCTGTGTTGGATATTCACTACTTGATTGAGGGACCTTACAATTATCTGTATGTGTGGGGGTACAGAGATACGGTAGTCATTCAAAAAATATTAAACACTGTTGTTGCACATAGTGAGTCCATGCAACTTATTTTGTGACTCGTTAAGCACATTTCTACTCCTGGACGTATTAAGGCTTGCTACAGTAAAAGGGGTTGAATAATTATTGACTCAAGACATTTCATTTTATTTGTAATTCATTTTTTTTTTTAAAGTTTCTAAAAACACAATTCCACTTTGACATTGTGGGATATTGTGTGTAGGCCAGTGACACATCTCATTTTAATAAATGTTAAATTAAACATTAATATATCATAATAAATGTTAAATTGAGGCTACAGCACAACAACATTTGGTAAAAGTCAAGGGCCGTGAATACTTTCCTGAAGGCACTGTATGTCAACTTCTACATACTTTCTATCAAGTTGTAGACGTTCAAGAGCGTTTTGCCTGATGTAAGGAATAGGCTTTGTGACGGGACCCCTGTCCGTTACAAATAACATTTAGAAGTACGCCTCAAGTACACGTACACAGTAGTTGATTGGGGACAGCAAGGAAGCCAGGTAGTCATGAGGCATGGTGCTAGGGCTGAGTGAGTGAGAGTTAAATTCACACAGGAGAAATACTCAGATATAACAGACTGACTCCAGCTCCCCGACGCATAAATACTGGAGGCTGAGGCAGGAGGGGTCGGGACGATACCCCCGGACAGGGCCAAACAGGCAGGATATAACTCCACCCACTTTGCCAAAGCACAGCCCCCACACCACTAGAGGGATATCTTCAACCACCAACTTACCATCCTGAGACAAGGCCGAGTATAGCCCACAAAGATCTCCGCCACGGCACAACCCAAGGGGGGGCGCCAACCCGGACAGGAAGATCATGTCAGTGACTCAAGAGACGCACCCCTCCTAGGGACGGCATGGAAGAGCACCGGTAAGCCAGTGACTCAGCCCCTGTAATAGGGTTAGAGGCAGAGAATCCCAGTGGAAAGAGGGGAACTGGCCAGGCAGAGACAGCAAGGGCGGTTCGTTGCTCCAGAGCCTTTCCGTTCACCTTCCCACTCCTGGGCCAGACTACACTCAATCATATGACCCACTGAAGAGATGAGTCTTCAGTAAAGACTTAAAGGTTGAAACCGAGTCTGCGTCTCTCACATGGGTAGGCAGACCATTCCATAAAAATGGAGCTCTATAGGAGAAAGCCCAGACTCCAGCTGTTTGCTTAGAAATTCTAGGGACAATTAGGAGGCCTGCGTCTTGTGACCGTAGCGTACGTGTAGGTATGTACGGCAGGACCAAATCAGAGAGATAGGTAGGAGCAAGCCCATGTAATGCTTTGTCGGTTAGCAGTAAAACCTTGAAATCAGCCCTTGCCTTGACAGGAAGCCAGTGTAGGGAGGCTAGCACTGGAGTAATATGATCACATTTTTTGGTTCTAGTCAGGGTTCTAGCAACCGTATTTAGCACTAACTGAAGTTTATTTAGTGCTTTATCCGGGTAGCCGGAAAGTAGAGCATTGCAGTAGTCTAACCTAGAAGAGACAAAATCATGGATACATTTTTCTGCATCATTTTTGGACAGAATGTTTCTGATTTTTCAGATGTCTCAAGTTTTGAGTGTGAGTGAAATTGGCATATTGACTGCAGAAATATCCACCAGAACTGTTGCCAGATAATTTAATTGTAATTTCTTAGAATGCTTAAGGATTAATTTAGAATGTATGAACCAAATACTTCTATTGCTTTCAGTGGTACTTTCTGAATGCACATTCTGTATACTAGTTGATCCTCATGAATTAAAAAGGAATGAGTTAGAATGTATGAAACCTGACTGTTTTAGTTCCCTCACACTCATTCCCTCTCCCCTCAGCCTCTCCAGAGGGTAGAGAATGAAGTGGACCTCAGGGGGGACCAGCATCCATTAGGAACGTTCTCTTACCCTGCCTCGAGCCTCCACCACCCACCAGCGATGCCTCCCTCTGTCCCCCTCCAGTACCTCCCTCAGGAGCCTCTGCACCAGGAGATGCCCTCCTTCTCAGTGGTAAGACTTTACCTCCCTCAGGAGCCTCTGCACCAGGAGATGCCCTCCTTCTCAGTGGTAAGACTTTACCTCCCTCAGGAGCCTCTGCACCAGGAGATGCCCTCCTACTCAGTGGACTTTACCTCCCACCTGCCCTCCCCAGTGGTAAGACTTTACCTCCCACCTGCCCTCCCCAGTGGTAAGACTTTACCTCCCACCTGCCCTCCTTCTCAGTGGTAAGACTTCACATCATATAGAGCTAGCTAGCTGAACCAGTATCTGATTTGAAACTCACCGGCAACTATCGTCATTTCTCATGTTATGTTCTATCAGAGTAAATAACTCACGGACACCAGAGAAGCTTAACCAAGTTGACCTCTTCCCAAAGGGTTGTTACAAATTATTAATTATTATTATTAATTCAGAACAAAAACATGGCTTCCCCTGTGGTGGTATTCATACCCCACTTTGGGTGGAGTCTCCTCCTTATCGCTAAACATGACATCATTCTTGCTAAGCAGGGAACTGAGTGATACGAGCCTTTTACCAGTTTCTCCCCTTATCAGTAGTGTCACATCAACTGTTTCCCCTGCACTTAGCACCTCCTTGTCTCCTATGTAAACTAATGTTCCTATACTTCTGAGTATAACAATGTTCGAAGTTTAACCCTGAATCCAACACTCCTGTTACGGCCGGTATGTACTTCCAAATAAAAGGTACATGCAACCAAAAAAATATATATTTTTAAATTTGACCTTTTTATTTAACTAGGTAAGTCGGTTAAGAACAAATTCTTATTTTCAATGACGGCCTAGGAACAGTACTGTTCAGGGGCAGAACGACAGAGTTTTACCTTGTCAGCTCGGGGATTCGATCTTGCAACCTTTCGGTTACAAGTCCAACGCTCTAACCACTAGGCTACCCCGCCACCCCAACTGGGAAAAAAAAATGCCTCTCGTTCAGCACCTCCAATGTATTGTGCTGTTGTAGACTTCCGACCTGTGCATAGCAGTAAGGTTAGTGCTATCCGGGATCCTTGGGACGTGAGTGATTTTATACTGAACAAAACATATAAACGCAACATGTACAAAAAAAAAGCTTATCTCAAATTCTGTGCACAAATTTGTTTACATCCCCTTTTTCAGTGAGCATTTCTCCAATGCCGGGATGATCCATCCACCTGACCAGGTGTGGAAGAAGTTGATTAAAACACCATGATCGTTACACAGGTGCACCTTGTGCTGGGGACAATAAAAGGCCACTCTAAAATGTGCAGGGGAGTGGGTGCTGAGGAGTATTTGTGTCTGTAATAAAGCCATTTTGTGGGGAAAAACGCTAGATGGCTAATTAGCACAGGTGTTGGGAGCACGCTAGATGGCTAATTAGCACAGGTGTTGGGAGCACGCTAGATGGCTAATTAGCACAGGTGTTGGGAGCACGCTAGATGGCTAATTAGCACAGGTGTTGGGAGCACGCTAGATGGCTAATTAGCACAGGTGTTGGGAGCACGCTAGATGGCTAATTAGCATAGGTGTTGGGAGCACGCTAGATGGCTAATTAGCACAGGTGTTGGGAGCACGCTAGATGGCTAATTAGCACAGGTGTTGGGAGCACGCTAGATGGCTAATTAGCACAGGTGTTGGGAGCACGCTAGATGGCTAATTAGCACAGGTGTTGGGAGCATGCTAGATGGCTAATTAGCACAGGTGTTGGGAGCACGCTAGATGGCTAATTAGCACAGTTGGCCGCCTCTTCCGTAAACAAGCGATGTGATATGGCTGTATGGCTGTGTGGGAACCCTAACCCTATAAAGTTGTGTCGTAATTTAACCTTAAAACAAAATGTATTGTTATTTTTCACTGATATAAAAGATACGCTCCTTTCTTTCCAAAACAGTACCGCATGCAATGTTTTTAACATTCAAAACGAGCGTAGTTAGCATCTATAAATGTGTTAACCCTTCACTGTGGTAAGACCTCATGTCTTCACCATTGCACAGTTAGCAAAACATTGAGCTATCTATCCCTAATTTATCCCAGTGGTGGGATTTAAGATAGCTCAGCCTAACCTATCCCAGTGGTAGCACTAAAGCTAGCTCAGCCTAACCTATCCCAGTGGTAGCACTAAAGCTAGCTCAGCCTAACCTATCCCAGTGGTAGCACTAAAGCTAGCTCAGCCTAACCTATCCCAGTGGTAGCACTAAAGCTAGCTCAGCCTAACCTATCCCAGTGGTAGGACTTAAGCTAGCTCAGCCTAACCTATCCCAGTGGTAGGACTTAAGCTAGCTCAGCCTAACCTATCCCAGTGGTAGCACTAAAGCTAGCTCAGCCTAACCTATCTCAGTGGTAGCACTAAAGCTAGCTCAGCCTAACCTATCCCAGTGGTAGGACTTAAGCTAGCTCAGCCTAACCTATCCCAGTGGTAGCACTAAAGCTAGCTCAGCCTAACCTATCCCAGTGGTAGCACTAAAGCTAGCTCAGCCTAACCTATCCCAGTGGTAGCACTAAAGCTAGCTCAGCCTAACCTATCCCAGTGGTAGTACTAAAGCTAGCTCAGCCTAACCTATCCCAGTGGTAGTACTAAAGCTAGCTCAGCCTAACCTATCCCAGTGGTAGTACTAAAGCTAGCTCAGCCTAACCTATCCCAGTGGTAGCACTAAAGCTAGCTCAGCCTAACCTATCCCAGTGGTAGCACTAAAGCTAGCTCAGCCTAACCTATCCCAGTGGTAGCACTAAAGCTAGCTCAGCCTAACCTATCCCAGTGGTAGTACTAAAGCTAGCTCAGCCTAACCTTTCCCAGTGGTAGTACTAAAGCTAGCTCAGCCTAACCTATCCCAGTGGTAGTACTAAAGCTAGCTAACCTTTCCCAGTGGTAAGGCTTCAGATTGTTGAGCGAGCTAAAACTACAGAGCTTGCGAAACATACCTTTTTTTTAAATAACCAGACACTTCCATAGGATAGTTCACCACCACCATGTTAACAGCTACATGTCTCTGTCTCCTGTTCAGCCATACCCCCACATGCTGCCGCGACGTGTCAGTGGTCACAGGTACCGGTTACAGCAGCCCCTGCCCCCCCCGCCGCCGCCACCACCCTACTACCCAGGCTTCCTGCCCTACTTCCTGTGAGTATGAAATGTAATACAGAACTAAATGATGCACGTATTTCAGTGCTTTTCATCCCAAAGTTATTCGTCGGACCTAGAATTGTACACCCAAGTGAGGTGCTAATGTAACTGCCTGCATCATACCACCCTGCATACCACTGCTGGTTTGCTTCTGAAGCTAAGCAGGGTTGGTCCTGGTCAGTCCCTGGATGGGAGACCAGATGCTGCTGGAAGTGGTGTTGGAGGGCCAGTAGGAGGCACTCTTTCCTCTGGTCTAAAAAAAATATTGGGGACACTGCCCTGTGTAGGGTGTCCTGACTCTCTGAGGTCATTAAAGATCCCATGGCACTTATCGTAAGAGTAGGGGTGTTAACCCCGGTGTCCTGGCTAAATTCCCACTCTGGCCCTCAAACCATCACGGTCACCTAATAATCCCCAGTTTACAATTGGCTCATTCGTCCCCCCTCCTCTCCCCTGTAACTATTCCCCGGGTCGTTGCCGCAAATGAGAAAATATTCTCAGTCAATTTACCTGGTAAAATAACGGATAAATAAACTGAACATACACTCAGGAAGGAAAAAAAGTCTATATTTATTGCCACCACCAACAACATCCCCCCACTTTCTTATTTGCTCTGGGTGATTATGTGAGTGTTCTGTCTCTGTGCAGGTCGATGCTTCCTGTGCCTCCCACGGCAGTGGGACCAGCCATCAGTCTGGACCTGGATGTAGATGACGTGGAGATGGAGAACTATGAGGTGAGAGGACCAATCAATACACTTAGAAACGCGCTGTGTGTTTCTTTCTGTGTGTGTGTGTGTGTGTCTGCACATGTATTATATTTGGGGACAGTTGTTTTGAATCATTTTTTTTGTACCTGTATTTACAGAATTATCCACAGGTCGAAAATTCTAGGAAATTGTCTTTAGCTAGAACACGGTCCAATCACTTTCAGGGGGGGGTGGTGTGTTGCCTATGCCAGGGGAGGCGTTTCTCCATGAATGTTAATGGGGAAAAAAGCCTATAATTTGGCAGGGAATGTTATTTGTAGATCAGTGATTCTACACGTCACGTTGATCAAGCTGATCCTCTCCAGCAGACTCGGAAGTTAAACATGGGTAAAATAGGGGGCAGTTTAGGTGGAACCCCCCCCACCTAACACTCACAACCATTGATTGATTGATTGATTAGAGTCAATTAAATACCATTTCCTTGAATTTTGTACCTGCAGCAAACCTAGTGGATAACGCTGGATTTACCGGTCAATAAAAATGCAAATAAACCACAACAACTGGCCTTAAATGTGTCTCTCACCCCCTCAGGCATTACTGAACCTGGCTGAAAGGCTGGGAGAGGCTAAACCACGAGGAATCGCCAAGGCAGACATCGAACAGCTTCCATCCTACAGGTTCAACCTCGAAAACCATCAATCTGAACAAACGCTGTGAGATAATCTGCTTACGGCCCTTTTCTTGTGTTGTACCACACCCACCTGTCCATTTGACTGGCCGGCCAAGTAGGGCTGGGCGGTAATACAGTATTTTAGTATATACTGGTATTGATGCCTCAGACCGGTTTGGGTTTTTCATTTAATTTCTGTAACGGTATTTAATTATTTGGTTTGTTAAATGTGATACCCAACGCCGGGCACGTGTAATGTCTGTTTTTACACCGTTTGCTACTTGAGTCTTTCTCCCTCCTCCTGCTGTATGCAGTCTCTCACACCACGCCCCGCCCCCTCTCGCCTCACACCACGCCCTCTCTCCTCACACCTAGCCCCACCCCCTCTCTCCTCACACCAAGCCCCGCCCCCTCTCGCCTCACACCACGCCCTCTCTCCTCACACCTAGCCCCACCCCTCTCTCCTCACACCACGCCCCGCCCCCTCTCGCCTCACCACGCCCTCTCTCCTCACACCTAGCCCCGCCCCTCTCTCCTCACACCACGCCCCCCCCTCTCGCCTCACACCACGCCCCGCCCCTCTCTCCTCACACCACGCCCCGCCCCCTCTCCTCACACCTAGCCCCGCCCCTCTCTCCTCACACCTAGCCCCGCCCCCTCTCGCCTCACACCACGCCCCCCTCTCTCCTCACCACGCCCCCCCCTCTCGCCTCACACCACGCCCTCTCTCCTCACACCTAGCCCCGCCCCCCTCTCTCCTCACACCACGCCCCCCTCTCCTCACCACGCCCCCCCCTCTCTCCTCACACCACGCCCCCCCCCTCTCCTCACACCACGCCCCGCCCTCTCTCCTCACACCACGCCCCGCCCCCTCTCTCCTCTCACACCACTTCCCCGCCCCTCTCTCCTCAAACCACTTCCCCGCCCCTCTCTCCTCACACCACTTCCCTGCCCCCTCTCTCCTCAAACCACTTCCCCTTCTCACCTCACACCACTTCCCCGCCCCCTCTCTCCTCACACCACTTCCCGCCCCTCTCTCCTCACACCACTTCCCCTTCTCACCAAGCCCTGCCCCCTCTCTCCTCACACCACGCCCCGCCCCCTCTCTCCTCACACCACTTCCCCTTCTCACCTCACACCACTTCCCCCTCTCGCCTCACCACGCCCCTCTCCTCACACCACGCCCCGCCCCCTCTCGCCTCACACCACGCCCCTCTCCTCACACCAAGCCCCGCCCCCTCTCTCCTCACACCAAGCCCCGCCCCCTCTCTCCTCACACCACGCCCCACCCCTCTCTCCTCACCAAGCCCCGCCCCTCTCTCCTCACACCTAGCCCCACCCCCTCTCTCCTCACACCACGCCCCACCCCCTCTCTCCTCACACCTAGCCCCGCCTCTCCTCACACCACGCCCCGCCCCTCCGCCTCACACCACGCCCTCTCTCCTCACACCACGCCCCCCCTCTCTCCTCACACCACGCCCCGCCCCTCTCTCCTCACCCTAGCCCCGCCCCCTCTCGCCTCACACCACGCCCTCTCTCCTCACACCTAGCCCCGCCCCCCTCTCCTCACCAAGCCCCGCCCCCTCTCCTCACACCACGCCCCACCCCTCTCGCCTCACCAAGCCCCGCCCCCTCCTCACACCTAGCCCCACCCCTCTCTCCTCACACCACGCCCCACCCCCTCTCTCCTCACACCTAGCCCCGCCCCCTCTCTCCTCACCACGCCCGCCCCTCTCTCCTCACACCACGCCCCGCCCCTCTCTCCTCACACCACGCCCCGCCCCTCTCTCCTCACACCTAGCCCCGCCCCCTCTCGCCTCACCACGCCCTCTCTCCTCACACCTCGCCCCGCCCCCTCTCGCCTCACACCACGCCCTCTCCTCACACCACGCCCGCCCCCTCTCGCCTCACACCACGCCCTCTCTCCTCACACCTAGCCCCGCCCCTCTCTCCTCACCCGCCCCCCTCTCTCCTCACCACGCCCGCCCCTCTCGCCTCACCACGCCCCCCCCTCTCTCCTCACCACGCCCCGCCCCCTCTCGCCTCACACCATGCCCTCTCCTCACACCACGCCCCGCCTCCTCTCTCCTCACCACGCCCCGCCCCCTCTCGCCTCACACCACGCCCTCTCTCCTCACCACGCCCGCCCCTCTCGCCTCACCACGCCCTCTCCTCACACCTAGCCCCGCCCCCCTCTCTCCTCACCACGCCCCCTCTCTCCTCACACCACGCCCCCCTCTCTCCTCACACCACGCCCGCCGCCCTCTCTCCTCACACCACTTCCCCTTCTCACCTCACACCACTTCCCCTTCTCACCTCACACCACCCCCTCTCTCCTCACACCAAGCCCTGCCCCCTCTCTCCTCACACCACTTCCCCTTCTCACCTCACACCACGCCCCCCTCTCTCCTCACCAAGCCCTGCCCCCTCTCTCCTCACACCACTTCCCCTTCTCACCTTGCCCTGCCCCCTGTCACTCAAGGAGAGAGCAGTTGCTCAACCATGGAGTCAGGAACACTTTCTTGCCGTTCACTCTGTATAGTCGGATGTCGGTGACAACTAGTGATGCACCGATATGACAGTTTTGGCCGATACCGATATCTGATATTTTCCTTGCCAACAAAAAACAATACCGATATTAAACATTTTAGAAATAGTTAACACACACACACACGGGCGCAGCTGTCTAAGGCACTGCAAGAGTCGTCACTACAGTCCCTGGTTCGAATCCAGGCTGTATCACATCCGGCCATGATTGGGTGTCCCATAGGGCGGCGCACAATTGGCCCAGCATTATACACACACACACACACACGCACACACCACACTGACCAAAAAGTTATTTTGTTGGTATTTACGTATGTCCCCATTACCAGTAAAACATCATCAAAACGTATTTCTTTCACGTACTTGCTGTGCTGTTTCAGTGTTAATTTGTTCAGTCGTTTCAACCAGGATTTCTATGGAACACAATTTTGGTCTTTGCTGTTCGGGTCTTTGCGTGTTGACCAATCAGGACCTGAATATGACTGCACGTCACAGAATAATTTAACTCGTTCATACATTTTCTTTTACGTAGTTATTACACATTGATTACACTATCCCTCGTATTTCATATGTCACAACGATTCATCGATACGTACGCTATGATGCTGTGCGCTATGATGCTGTGCGCTATGATGCTGTGTGCTATGGTAAAGTTGTCTCGCGCACCTTCAGTTCTGGTCATAAAAAAAAGATTGCTAGCTCATGGAGGCAAACAAAGTTCTTCCCCAATAACATAGCAAAACGACAATTTGTTTCAGTAGCTATAGTTAGCTAGCTAACATCTAAAATACCGCTCATTTATAAGACAGTTCTTAGTTGATTAATGGTGGTCAGACCCATCTATGTGACGCTAGCCACAATAGTGGACTTTGAGATTAGCCTTCAAAATAAAAGTATGGCATAATTTTACTATTTGTATTCATTTGCATCACTGTCAATGAAGGCAAACCGCAAATTCCACTATTGTGCCTAATCCTTATTGTGTCTCGCTTCACAACCCGGTCGAACCTCACTAGCCAGATGAAGCTAGCTGGCTGCTTATAACGTTAGCTTTGGGCAACAGGGTAAAGTAGCTGGCTAGCTATTTATTTAGGTAGGTATACATGGCTGTGACTATAATCGAAGATAGATAATGAGGTCGGCATCTGATTGTAAGGAATTCTAGATCAGGTGAACAAAAGGAGTTGAGTTCCTGTATGCTGTTGTGATTATACCATGAGATGTTAATCATAAGGCATACACCCTTCACCTTATCAGAGAGATGTTAAATACACCCCCACCCTTCACCTTATCAGAGAGATGTTACTACACCCCCACCCTTCACCTTATCAGAGAGATGTTACTACACCCCCACCCTTCACCTTATCAGAGAGATGTTACTACACCCCTACCCTTCACCTTATCAGAGAGATGTTAAATACACCCCCACCCTTCACCTTTATCAGAGAGATGTTACTACACCCCTACCCTTCACCTTATCAGAGAGATGTTAAATACACCCCCACCCTTCACTTTATCAGAGAGATGTTAAATATACCCCCACCCTTCACCTTATCAGAGAGATGTTAAATACACCCCCACCCTTCACCTTATCAGAGAGATGTTAAATACACCCCCACCCTTCACCTTATCAGAGATGTTACTACACCCCCACCCTTCACCTTATCAGAGATGTTACTACACCCCCACCCTTCACCTTATCAGAGAGATGTTACTACACCCCCGCCCTTCACCTTATCAGAGAGATGTTACATACACCCTTCACCTTATCAGAGAGATGTTAAATACACCCTTCACCTTATCAGAGAGATGTTACATACACCCTTCACCTTATCAGAGAGATGTTACATACACCCTTCACCTTATCAGAGAGATGTTACATACACCCTTCACCTTATCAGAGAGATGTTACATACACCCTTCACCTTATCAGAGAGATGTTACATACACCCTTCACCTTATCAGAGAGATGTTACATACACCCTTCACCTTATCAGAGAGATGTTACTACACCCCCACCCTTCACCTTATCAGAGAGATGTTAAATACACCCTTCACCTTATCAGAGAGATGTTACATACACCCTTCACCTTATCAGAGAGATGTTAAATACACCCTTCACTTTATCAGAGAGATGTTAAATACACCCTTCACTTTATCAGAGAGATGTTAAATACACCCTTCACTTTATCAGAGAGATGTTAAATACACCCTTCACTTTATCAGAGAGATGTTAAATACACCCTTCACTTTATCAGAGAGATGTTAAATACACCCTTCACCTTATCAGAGAGATGTTAAATACACCCTTCACCTTATCAGAGAGATGTTACATACACCCTTCACCTTATCAGAGAGATGTTACATACACCCTTCACCTTATCAGAGAGATGTTACATACACCCTTCACCTTATCAGAGAGATGTTAAATACACCCTTCACCTTATCAGAGAGATGTTAAATACACCCTTCACCTTATCAGAGAGATGTTACATACACCCTTCACCTTATCAGAGAGATGTTACATACACCCTTCACCTTATCAGAGAGATGTTACATACACCCTTCACCTTATCAGAGAGATGTTAAATACACCCTTCACCTTATCAGAGAGATGTTAAATACACCCCCACCCTTCTTTTTACCGGAGGGATGTTTGTTTCTGTCAGCGCGATACGTGAAGAAACCGGGTGGCTGTACAAACTCTGACAACATATCCCGAGTGAGCTATGTTTCCGTGAAACAGAGAATGTTACAATCTCTGAAAGGCAACTAGTGCCCCTATTCTCTGTTGTACACATTGATCCAGAGCATCCCAAACATGCTCAACGGGTAACATATCTGGAGAGTGTGGAGGCCATGGAAGAACTGGGACATTTTCAGCTTCAAGGAATTGTGTACAGATCAATGCGACATGGGGCCTTGCATTATCACGCTGAAACATGAGGTGATGGCGGTGGCACTAAAATAGGCCTCAGCATCTCGTCACGGGATCTCTGTGCATTCAAATGGCCATCGATAAAATGCAGTTGTGTTCCGTTGTTCGTAGCTTATACCTGCCCATTACCATAACCCCACCGGCACCATGAGGCGCTCTGTTCACAACGTTGACATCAGCAAACCGCTCGCCAACACACGACGCCATACACGCTGTCTGCCATCTGGCCGGTACAGTTGAAACCCGGGATTCATCCATGAAGAACACACTTCTCCAGCGTGCCAGTGGCCATCGAAGGTGGAACATAAGCCCACTGAAGTCTGTTATGATGCCGAACTGCAGTCAGGTCATGACCCTGGTGAAGACGACGAGCATGGAGATGAGCTTCCCTGATACAGTTTTTGCAGAAATTCTTCGGTTGTGGAAACCCACAATTTCATCAGCCGTCCAGGTGGCTGGTCTTAGACAATCCTGCAGGTGAAGAAGATGGATTTGGAGGTCCTGGGCTGGCATGGTTACACGTGGTCTGCGGTTGTGAGGCGGGTTGGACATACTGCCAAATTCTCTAAACGACGTTGGATGCGGCTTATGGTAGAGAAATTAACATTTATTGTTCCCAGCACAAGGTGCACCTGTGTAATGATCATGCTGTTTAAACGGCAGGGTAGCCTAGTGGTTAGAGTGTTGGACTAGTAACCGGAAGGTTGCAAGTTCAAACCCCCGAGCTGACAAGGTACAAATCTGTCGTTCTGCCCCAGGCCGTCATTGAAAATAAGAATTTGTTCTTGACTGACTTGCCTGGTTAAATAAAGGTAAAATAAAAATACAGCTTATTGATATGCCATACCTGTCAGGTAGATGGATTATCTTGGCAAAGGAGAAATGCTCACTAAAATGGATGGAAGCAAATGTAGGCACAAAATTTCAGAGAAATTAGCATTTTGTAACATTTCTGGGATCTTTTATTTCAACTCACGGAAACCTGGGACCAAACTGTGATGTTTTTCATGTTGTGTTTTAGTCAGTAGAGAGTCTGTAGGGACGACAAACAGTCAGCCTGCTGCACGGACTCAATGGACTCTTGATTTAATAAGTTTAGTAAATTGTGTCAAACACTCTCCATTGGTTAAAGTAGGAAAAAAAGTAAATTTACCATCATAGACTACATGACCAAAAGTATACGGACACCTGCTCGTTGAACATCTTTATTCCACAATCATGGGCATTACTATGGAGTTGGTCTCCCCTTTTGCTGCTATAACAGCCTCCACTCTTCTGGGAAGGCTTTCCACTAGATGTTGGAACATTGCTGCTATAACAGCCTCCACTCTTCTGGGAAGGCTTTCCACTATATGTTGGAACATTGCTGATATAACAGCCTCCACTCTTCTGGGAAGGCTTTCCACTAGATGTTGGAACATTACTGCTATAACAGCCTCCACTCTTCTGGGAAGGCTTTCCACTAGATGTTGGAACATTGCTGCTATAACATCCTCCACTCTTCTGGGAAGGCTTTCCACTAGATGTTGGAACATTGCTGCTATAACAGCCTCCACTCTTCTGGGAAGGCTTTCCACTAGATGTTGGAACATTGCTGCTATAACAGCCTCCACTCTTCTGGGAAGGCTTTCCACTAGATGTTGGAACATTGCTGCTATAACAGCCTCCACTCTTCTGGGAAGGCTTTCCACTAGATGTTGGAACATTGCTGCTATAACAGCCTCCACTCTTCTGGGAAGGCTTTCCACTAGATGTTGGAACATTGCTGCTATAACAGCCTCCACTCTTCTGGGAAGGCTTTCCACTAGATGTTGGAACATTGCTGCTATAACAGCCTCCACTCTTCAGGGAAGGCTTTCCACTAGATGTTGGAACATTGCTGCTATAACAGCCTCCACTCTTCTGGGAAGGCTTTCCACTAGACGATGGAATATTGCTGTGGGGACTTGCTTCCAGTTGGCACTATGGCAGGTTGGCAGGTAGCGTTCTCCTGGCAACCGCCAAACCCAGATTCGTCCGTCGGACTGCCAGATGGTGAAGCTCTGACAAAGATCCAGTTTCTCTGTGGAGATGGAACTTTCCAGAAGGACCACCATCTCCGCAGCACTCCACCAATCAGGCCTTTATGGTAGAGTGGCCAGACTGAAGCCACTCCTCAGTAAAAGGCACATGACGGCCCACTTGGGAGTTTTCCCAAAAGGCACCTAAAGGACTCTCAGACCATGAGAAACACGATTATCTGGTCTGATGACACCAAGATTGAACTCTTTGGCATGAATGCCAAGAGTCACGTCTGGAGGAAACCTGGCAACATTTCTACAGTGATGCATGGTGGTGGCAGCATCATGCTGTGGGGATGTTTTTCAGTGGCAGGGACTGGGAGACTAGTCAGGATCGAGAGAAAGATGAGCGTAGCAAAGTACAAAGAGATCCTTTATGAAAACCTGCTCCAGAGCACTCAGGACCTCAGCCAAGACAACGCAGGAGTGGCTTCGGGACAAGTCTCTGAATGTCCATGAGAGGCCCAGCCAGAGCCCGGACTTCAACCTGATAAAACGTCTCTGGAGAAACCTGAAAATAGCTGCGCAGCGACACTCCCCATCCAACCTGAGAGGATCTGCAGAGAATAATGGGAGAAACTCTCCAAATACAGGTGTAAATTGTAATTATTTCGCCTTTATGGCCTATTTATTGCCTGACCTCCCTACTCTTCTACATTTGCACACACTACATAATGTTTCTATTGTTATTGACTGTTTGTTTGTGTGTAACTCTGTTGTTTGTTGCACTGCTTTGCTTTATCTTGGCCAGGTTGTAAATGAGAACTTGTTCTCAGCTAGCCTACCTGGTTAAATAAAATAATTAATAAGAGGATCTGCAGAGAAGAATGTGACAAACTCCCCAAATACAGATGTGCCAAACATGCAGCGTCATACCCAAGAAGACTCGAGGCGGTTATTGCTAGGTGCTTCAACAAAGTACTGAGTAAAGGGTCTGAATACTTATGTAAATATGATATTTCGTTTAAATTTTTTTATACAATTTGCTACAATGTCTTAACCTGCTTTTGTTCTCTTTATGTCATTATGAGTTATTGTGTGTAAATGTGTATGTGGGGGGCAATTTAATCCATTTTAGAATTAGAATTTCCATTTAGAATTAGAATTTCCATTTAGAATTAGAATTTCCATTTTGAATTAATGTAACAAAATGTGGTCCTTCTGTAGCTCAGTTGGTAGAGCATGGCGCTTGTAACGCCAGGGTAGTGGGTTCGATTCCCGGGACCACCCATACGTAGAATGTATGCACACATGACTGTAAGTCGCTTTGGATAAAAGCGTCCGCTAAATTGCATATATGGAAAAAGTCTTGGCCTGAATACTTCCTGAAGGCATATTGCACTGTACATATTCTCATCTATAGTATTATATCCAAGTTCGTTGTGGTTTGTGTTTTAGAAGAGGGCAAATGGCGGATGTAGCTGCATTTCCATACAATTATTGAGGTGAATGATTCATCTTTGTGATCTATTGATGACAGTAGAACAAATGTTCAATTTCAGTCTGTCGTGACCACTTGGTAAATATTGACGCGTGACCATTTTTTAAGGTACTTATTAAGCAAAATACAAGTAATAAACTCAGCAAAAAAAGAAACGTCCCTTTTTCAGGACCCAGTCTTTCAAAGATAATTCGTAAAAATACAAATAACTTCACAGATCTTCATTGTAAAGGGTTTAAACACTGTTTCCCCATGCTTGTTCAATGAACCGTAAACAATTCATGAACATGCACCTGTGGAACGGTCGTTAAGAAACTAACAGCTTACAGACGGTAGGCAATTAAGGTCACAGTTATGAAAACTAAGGACACTAAAGAGGTTTTTCTACTGACTCTGAAAAACACCAAAAGGAAGATGCCCAGGGTCCCTGCTCATCTGTGTGAACGTGTCTTAGGCATGCTGCAAGGAGGCATGAGGACTGCAGATGTGGTCAGGGCAATAAATTGCAATATCTGTACTGTGAGAAGCCTAAGACAGCGCTCCAGGACGGACAGCTGATCGTCCTTCCAGTGGCAGACCATGTGCAACACCTGCACAGGATTGGTACATCTGAACATCACACCTGCGGGACAGGTACAGGATGGCAACAACAACTGCCCAAGTTAAACCAGGAACGCACAATCCCTCCATCAGTGCTCAGACCGCAATAGGCTGGACTGAGGGCTTGTTGTAAGGCAGGTCCTCACAAGACATCACCTGCAACATTGTCGCCTATGGGCACAAACCCACGGTCGCTGGACCAGACAGGACTGGCAAAAAGTGGTCTTCACTGAGGAGTCACGGTTTTGTCTCACCAGGGGTGATGGTCGGATTTGCATTTACTGTCAAAAGAATGAGCGTTACACCGAGGCCTGTACTCTGGAGCGGGATCGATTTGGAGGTGGATCATGGTCTGGGGCGGTGTGTCACAGCATCATCGGACTGAGCTTGTTGTCATTGCAGGCAATCTCAATGCTGTGCGTTACAGGGAAGACATCCTCCTCCCTCATGTGGTACCCTTCCTGCAGGCTCATCCTGACATGACCCTCCAGCATGACAATGACACCAGCCATACTGCTCGTTCTGTGCATGAT